>NW_007246113.1:434733-651843 GCF_000164805.1 Carlito syrichta | reverse complement strand
AGCAGACCTATCAGCAGAAACACTACAAGCAAGAAGGGACTGGAGCCCTATATTCAAAATCCTAAAGAAAAGCAACTTCAACCAAGAATTTCCTATCCAGCCAAACTCAGCTTCATCAGTGATGGAGAATTAAAATCCTTCCCAGACATCCAATCCCTAAGAGATTATGCAGCTTCCAGACCAGGAGACACTTGAAAAGGTATTAAGCACAGAAGAAAGAAAAAAAAGAATCACCACACACTTCCTAAGAGAACAGCAGAGCACAGAATCAACAGAGAATACAGCATAACAAGAAACTTGAAAACACACACAAAACTAACTCCAAAGCCAAAAGAAAACAAGCAAACAAAGAAAAAACTTTATAAGAACCTCATGACAGGAGAAACAATCGCATTTCAATAATCAGCCTGAATGTGAATAGACTAAACGCACCACTGAAAAGACACAGAATGGCAAACTGGATAAGAAACCATGACCCAATTATTTGCTGCATCCAGGAGACTCATCTCACCATAAGGGACACACACAGACTCAAATTAAAGGATTAAAAAATGAGTTTCCAGGCAAATGGATCACAAAAGAAGGCAGGACTTGTCATCTTAATATCAGGAAAAACAACCTTTAAGCTATCAAAAATTTTAAAAGATGCAAAAGGACAATACATAATGATAAAAGGATCAATCCATCAATAAGAAATATCCATCATTAATATATATGCACCCAACACAGGAGCACCAGCATTTATAAAACAACTACTAAATAAACTAAAAAAAGATATTGACTCTAACACTATTATAGCAGGGGACTTGAATATCCCACTGACAGCCCTAGATAGATCATCAAGGCAAAAAGTTAACAAGGTGATCCAGAACCTAAACTTGACACTCGATCAAATGGACTTAATAGATATCTACAGATTATTCCACCCAACAACCACAGAATATATATTCTACTCATCACCACATGGAACATACTACAAGATCAATCACATTCTTGGCTATAAATCAAGCATAAACAAATTCCATAAGGTTGAAATCTTGCCATGCACACTCTCAGACCACAGTGGAATAAAAATAAATATCAAAACCAACAACATTTTCCCAAAGCCCACAAAGATATGAACACTAAACAGCATGATGCTGAACAACTACTGGGTCAACACTGAAATCAATGCAGAAATTAAAAGATTCCTGGAAACAAGTGAAAATGAAGAAACAACTTACCAATATCTCACAGATGCCAAGAAATCAGTTCTAAGAGGGGAACTTATTTCTGTACGAGCACACATCAAGAAAACAGAAAGATCACAAGTGGAGAGCCTAACAAATCACCTAAGGGAGCTAGAAAGAGAAGACCACCAAAACCCCAACTTTAGCAGTAAAATCCAGATCACCAAAATAAGAGCCCAAATATGGGACTTAGAAGACAAAAATATCATTGAAAACATCAATAAAACAAAAAGCTGGTTCTTTGAAAGAATTAACAGAATGTATGTACCCCTAGCCAGCCTGATCAAGAAAAAGAGAAAAAGCCCAAATAAACACAATCAGAAATACAAACGATCAAATCACAACTGACCCTGAAGAAAAACAAAAGATTACCAGAGATTACAATGTACACTAATATGGAAACAAACTTGATAACCTAATGAAATGGAGGACTTTCAGACATCACACAACCTCCTCAGGTTGAAACAAGAAGACATTGAGACACTAAATAGATTAATAAAACCAAGGATATTGACTGTCATAAGAAAACTACCTACAAAAAAAAGCCCTGGACCAGATGGCTTTCCAGCAGAATTCTACAAAACATACAAGGAGTAGCTGATATCAATCCTATTGAAAGTATTCCAGGCAGTTGAAAAAGATGAAATTCTCCCCAAATCATTTTATGAAGTTAACATCACACTGATACCCAAACTGGGTAAAGATCTAACAAAAAAAGAGAACCACAGGTCAATATCCCGTATGAACATAGATGCAAAAATCCTCAACAAGATTCTAGCAAATCAGATCCAAAAACACATCTAAAAAATCATCCACCATGACCAAGTAGGCTTTATAACCAGGATGCAGGGCTCATTCAACTTTCGCAAGACCATAAATGTAATTAAATACATTAACGGATGTAAAAACAAGAACCACAAGATTATCTCATTAGATGCAGAAAAAGCTTTTGATAAAATCCTGTATCCCTTCTTGATAAAAACTCTCTCAAACACCTAGGTATAGAAGGAACATACCTCAAAATAGTAAGTGCCAACTATGATAAACCCACAGTTAACATATTGTTAAATGGACAGAAACTGGAAACATTTTCCCTGGATCAAGACAATGCTGCCCACCCTTCACTCCTCTTGTTCAACATTGTGTTGGAAACCCTAGCTTGGGCAATTAGAAAACAGAAGGAAATCAAGGGTATCCAAATAGGAAAAGAGGATGTTTGCTGATGATATGATCCTATACCTTGAAAATCCAAGAGATCTGTCAAAAACCTGCTTGGACTGATAAAAGACTTTGGCAAAGTTTCAGGGTACAAAATGTACAAAAGACAGCTGCATTCCTATATACCAACAAAAAGCAGGCAGAGACCCAAATTAAAAGCACAATTCCATTCACAATAACCACAAAAAATGAAATACCTCAGCATCTTCCTAACCAGAGAAGTTTAAGACCTTTACATGAGAACTACAAAACACTGCTCAAATAAATCCAAGAAGACACAAACAAACAGAAAAGTATTCTGTGCTCATGGATAGGAAGAATCAACATTGTTAAGATGTCCATCCTACCAAAGGCAATCTCCAGATTTAACGCAATACCCATAAGTTACCAACATCATTCTTCTCAGAACTGGAAATGACAATACAGATATTCATATGGAAACATGAATGACCACGAATAGCCAAAGCAATCCTTAGCAAAAGAAACAAAGCAGGAGGTATCATACTTCCAGACTTCAAACTTTACTATAAGGCTACAGTAATCAAAACAGCCTAGTATTGGTACAAGAACAGGCACATAGACCAATGGAACAGAATAGAGATTCCGGAAGCAATGTCTTAATTCCTCAGCCAACTTATCTTTGACAAAGCCTCCAACAACAACCACTGGGGAGGAGAACCTATTCAGTAAATGGTGCTGGGAACACTGACTGATCACATGCAGAAGATTGAAACAGGACCCCTACCTATCAACATACACGAAAATTAACTCTAAATGAATCAAAGACCTAAATGTAAAACCTCAAACTATAAGAATCTTAAAAAATGTAGGAGACACCCTTATGGAAATTGGAACTGGCAACCAGTCCCTATTCAGAACCCTAAAAGCCAATACCTTAAGAAATAAGGTAGACAAGTGGGACCTTATCAAATTAACGAGCTTCTGCAAAGCAAAAGAAACCATCAAGAGGGCAAGGAGGCAGCCCACAGAATGGGAAAAAAATATTTGCCATCTGTACATTTGACAAAGGCCTAACATCTAGGATCTACAAAGAACTCAAATGTGCCAAAAGGAAAAAAAACAACCTCATTAAAAAGTGGGCAAAAGACATGAATAGACACTTCTCAAAAGAAGATATACGGACAACCAACAGACACATGAAAAAATATTCGGTCTCACTCATCATCAGAGAAATGCAAACAAAACCACATTGAGATACCACCTAACCCCAGTAAGAATGGCCATCATTAATAAAACAAACAACAGATGCTGGCAAGGATGTGAAGAAAAAGGAATGCTTCTACACTGCTGGTGGGAATGCAAACTAGTGCAACCTCTCTGGAAGACAGTGTGGTGATTTCTGAAAGAATTAGAAATTGATCTTCCATATGACCCAGCAATTCCCCTGTTGGGAATATACCCAGAGGAACTCAAATTATTCTACAAAAAAGATACCTGCACAGGTATGTTTGTTGCAGCTCTATTCACAATAGCAAAAACATGGAACCAACCTTGCTGCCCATAGAAGCTGGACTGGATTTTTTTTAAATGTGGTACATATATACAATGGAATATTATGCAGCCATAAAGACAAACATATGGACTTCGCAGCAACTTGGATGGATTTGGAGTCAATCATACTCAGTGATCTATCACAGAAACAAAGAACAGAGTACCATATGTCTTCATAAGTGGGCCTTGAATAATTATAATACTATAAGAAAGGGATTGGCAGCAGTGGGAAACTGTCAGGGGTGGGGGGTGGGATTGGCAGTTGAGGGAAACTGCTAGTGCAGGGAGGGGCACACCTCATCAACAAGGGTACCTGCATAATCAGCGTTTGTATATCTAACCCTGAATTGTACCCCACATCCTTATAATTAAAAAAAAGACATCCAAAAAGATACAAAGGGAAAATATTCCATTAAAAAAAGTTACTTATTTTCTCTTCTTACACCCCTTCTTATGAGAATTTGAATATTCTAAACCCTTGAAAAACAAAAGAGAGAATTAAGTGATGCTCTTCATTGTAGAAGAGACAGAAATTCTCCCGGCATCATCCTGAATGGAATGTGTGTTTAAATTCAAGCAAATTCCAGAAGCTTTTTGCTCCTGGTAGATTAGTCGGCCATTTTGAGAGAACATATTTGCTAGAGTGCCTATTGTTGAGCATAGTATTCAGCATAGTATTGCATCATCTGGCCACCTGATTAACATTTTAACTGGTAAGATTTATAGTGGTCTCCGTGGCTCAGCCTGTAATCCCTGTACTTTGGAAGTCCAACGCAAATGGATTGCCTGAGCCCAGTTCAAGACCAGCCCCAGCAACTTGGCGAGACCTAATCTCTACAATAAATCAAACAAGTTGGGGTGTGGTAGCTTGCGCCTATAGTTCCGGCTACTTGAAAGGCTGAGGCAGAAGGATCCCTGGAGTCCAGCAGGTCAAGTCTGTGGTGGTGATGAGTGTGCCACTGGCCTCCAGCCTGGGCAACGGAGTGAGATTCTGACTAAAAAAAAAGAAAAAGATTTACCAGGTAAAACAGTTAAGAGAAAGAAAATATAAGAAAACTACTATGCAGAATTGATCTGGCTGACATTTGTTTAGACCACTAACAGAGATTAATTATTACAAGCAATGGTAGAAATAAGGCATTCAAAGTGACCAAGTTATAAGTTGTCACAGCCACCTGGGACTATAAGAATTGACCCCACACATGTCTTTAGATACTCTACACAATTGTTGTTTTTTTAAATTAAACTTCAGAACCCACCACTCCTTCAGGCTTGTGATGTCAAGATTATTACCTTTTTAAAAGTTGGTTCTGCTATAACAATTAGATCTAACATTGCAGTGATTTAACAGAATAAAAATCTATTTCTTGCTCTTAAAGCAGTCTAAAGCAGATGTCCCTAGTCAAAATCTCTCCTGGATCTCTCTCCTCCAGAAATTCACAAACTCGGGAATCATGTATAGGTCCTCAGAGCCCTCTTCACTCATCTGGAAGATGGGAAATGGAATGGAGAATCATATGTGAAAGTTCCCTTGTAACAAACTTAGTTACGTGGCCATATCTAACTGTAAGAAGAATTAGGAAATGAAAAATAATTTTGTGCCTGGGAGGAAAAAAGGAAATAAAGTTGTTTGTGCCACAATTATTAATGCATTAAGACGTTTATATTACTTGAACTCTCAGCAGAATTCCAGACAGTTGATTAAACAGTCCTCAGAACATTCACTTCTTGGCTTCTGTGACACCACACCCTTCAAGTATATTTCTGCCTTGTTGCTCATAATTGCTCAGGCTCCTTTGCTGATTTGTCTGTCCAATAGCCAAATGTGACCCAGGAAGCTTTTTATATGTCCTTCCTAAGTGATTTTGTTCAATATTTAGCTCCAAATACAATTTGCCTATAAAGGACATACAAAATTTTGTTTCTGAACCTGACCTTTCCTCTATTTTTCAAATTAATTACACATCCAGCTGCCTACTTTACATAGCCATTTAAAACGCTAATAGATATGCTGATAGTACTTGTCTTGAACAACACCTTGTGTGGGTAAGACTTTGTCTTTAATACAACCTTAATGTGTGTGCTTGAGTGTGTGTGCGTGCAGGTGCACGTGCATGTGGTTTATTTCTGTCTAAATTTATCAGAGTCTAGCACCCACCATAAAAGGAATATATATGTAGGTAATAGAATTAGGGAAAAGATTAAAATTATAACAGCAATATTGGAAAATAACAGAAGAATGAAGAAAAAGAGCTAAGAAAAGTCAAGGATTTAGAGATAAGAAAAAGATGATAATAATGAGTATCATAATAGTTATATCTAATATATCACTTCAGAATCTTTTTAAAAGAAGGATTTATTGAGAGGACAGAAAAGCTCCCACAATGGCAGGGGACTCAAGGGGGTTTCCCCACTTCAGAATATTGATGCCACAAATCTTCCATGGAAGTAGGTTCTAGGATCAAATACACTTAGGAATATTACTAAACAAAGGCTGTTCTGAAGATCCATGATGCATATTTATGTATTAAACTCTCTAAAAACTAGTTGTTTGAGAAATGACCATATAATTGGATCAATGGATGGATGGATGGATGCATGGATGGATAACTTGCTGCACACTGACATAACTACTGCTTAAAGTAATCAAAGTGGTATTCCAAAAGTCTCTATAAATGCCACCCTAACTGCAACTTTCTAAAGTTGATATTTTTGTTTTATGAGTGCAAAAATCACTATTTCCTAGAGCTTCTATATGCATATAAAATGTACCTGATCAGCCAGGCTCAGTGGCTCAGCCTGTAATCCCGTGCTTTGGGAGGCTGAGGTGAGTGAATTGCCTGAGCCCACGGGTTCAAGACCCACCTGGGCAACTTGGTGAGACCGCATCTCTACAATAAACCAAAAAATTAGCCGGGTGTGGTAGCACACGCCTGTAGTTCCAGCTACTTGGAAGGCTGAGGTGGAAGGATCACCGGAACCCAGCAGGTCAAGGTTGTGGTGGCTGGGAGCATGCCACTGCACTCCAGTCTCAGCGACAGAATGAGATTCCAACTCAAAAAAAAAAAAAGTACCTGATCTTCTAAAACTAAAGGAAATTTGATAAAAGTGGATTCTGAAAGTTAACTGAATGTTAAGGTAGTCTTTCCATCTTTCAGCAAATTGTGTAACTAATGTTTATTCTTCTTCAATAATCATTCATTACTTTTCTCCAAGGATCTTTGCCATAAATGAGAAGGGATACAGCTATTTTTATCTCTGAGTTCTATAACACACAGTATGTTAAAGCATAATGGATTATGGATCATTGGTATCAATAGCAGGGTTTCTGCTTATGAATTGGACATGGAAAGGAAAATAATATCTTTAGGACTATTTAAATAAGAATTATTTGTTTAGAGGAGTTCTGGGCATCTAAGTTATAAGTATTTTAAGAAACGTTTCCCTAAGTAATATGTATTGATAAGTTGATAAGTATATGGCACTGATACAACTTTTCTTAGAAAGCATTTAGCATAGTTAGAAACCTCCATGTATTATTAGTTTCCCACAAACTGAGGAATTAAAAATAATAAAAAATTATTTTCTTTTGGTCCTGAATGCCAGAAGTTCAAAATGAATCTGATGGCTAAGATCAAGATGTTTATTATTATTATCATTATTATTATTATTATCTTTATTTTATTTTATTTTAAAGATGTGGGGTACAATTCAGGATTAGGTGGGTAAGTGATTATCATACAGGCAAAGTTTGGGCCTCCCTTTTGTCCCCACTTTGCCTGATTTGAGATCAGGCACCCTTACTGATGTTATATGCTCCTCCCTACTCCCTCCCCTGGCAGTGTCCTGCTACTGCCAATCCCTTTCTTATAGTATTATGATAAATGTTCAGAGTCTGCTTATGAATGAGAACAGGTGGTACTCAGGTGTTGGCAAGGTCAAACTCTGGAGGCTCTGGGGTATAATTCTTTTTCTTGTTTTTTCCAGTGTCTAGAACTGCACTCCTTGCATTCCTTTGCTCGTGACCCCTTTCTCCATATTCAAAGACAGCAGCATAGCATATTTTTCATCTGATTCCAGCTCCCTTATTTTTTTTCATATGACCTTCTTTTCTGTGCCAAATTTCCCTTTGCCTGCCTCATATAAACACTAGTACATTTATATAACCCTGAATAATCTCATCTCAAAATCCTTAACTTCATCACATCTGCAAAGTCTTTTTTATATCATAAGGTAGTATTCACAGCTTCCAGAGATTAGAACTGAGGTATCTCTAGGTACCACTATTCAGCCTATCTCACCCCCCTTTTTTCCAGATAGCCAATTAAAGGAATATGACTTTGCTTTGTTTTGTACTTCATTCTGTTTCTACCTTCATGAAAGAGTGCTTTTCTATTTATCTTTCTTTCTTTCTTTAAGCTACCTGTAAATATACCCTGAGCCCTAAGACCTGGCTTTGTTAGTACACAAATATGTGCAAAGGAACAAGCCCAGTAGAGGCAAAAGTTGCATCTGTTAACCAAGACTATCAGGCATTCTGCCCATCATGAAAATAAATAAATAAATAAGCAACTAATAAATACAGATATTACATAGTCTGCTTCCTGTTTTTCCACAGACTTATCTGTTGCTCTTGAAAGTGGTTTATTCATAATATTCTGAAGTAACTTTCAAAGAGTCTAAGTTTCTTTAAAGGGAACCATGTTAACTTGGTGTAATTAAAATTCTATTTAGACTTAGATTTTGTGTGCCCCAAATATTTTGTTCAAAATTATAGAATTTACCTTGCTAACGCACAGAAACTAAGACATCATAGTAAAAGATTATGAAATATGGAACTCATATCACAATTTTAAATATAATCTAAAAAAATTAAAATGTAATAGTAATAGCAAACATCACCACAATCACAAGAAAAAAAAGATTTATGCTACTTTTCCTTTTTTCATTCATTATAGTTCTTACTATATACAGTTTAAAAATCATTACAATAAAGTATCTTGTCAGCTAAACTAAAAGATAGGGGATATCCATACCAAAGCACTGAAAATTAGAAAGATGAAAAATACAGAATAGAACATAAAGAGATATATAGAAAAAATTTTAAAGAGTAATATATATTTAATTGAAGTTCTAAGAATAGAGAAAGAATGAGACAGAATTAATTATTTGAAAGATAGAAGTCAGGAATAATCCAAAACCAATAAATGTTTTGGTTTTTTTGTTGTTGTTTTTTTTTGAGTTGGAGTCTCACTCTGTCACCCAGACTGGAGTGCAGTGGCCCGCTCCCGGCCACCGCAGCCTCGACCTGCTGGGCTCCGGCGATCCTTCCGCCTCAGTCTTCCAAGTAGCTGGAACTACAGGTGCGCGCTACCACGCCCGGCTAATTTTTGATTTATTGTAGAGATGACGTCTCGCCAAGTTGCCCAGGCGGGTCTCGAACCCGTGGGCTCAGGCAATCCACTCACCTCAGCCTCCCAAAGGCGCAGCGGAATTACAGGCTGAACCATTTAGCCCAGCTAGTGAATTTTTAAATGTCTGTGAAATATGAACAGGATTATTTTAGTCTATTTGGGCGGTTATAATACATATTGTCATACACTGAGTGGCTTTTAAATTTGTTTTTCACAGTTCTAGAGACTAGGAAGTCCAAGATCAAGTCTCAAGCAAATCTGGTGTCTGGGGAAAGCCTGCTTCTTTGTTTTTAGATGGTTGTCTTTTCACTGCGTCCTCATGGTGGGAAGGATAAAGTAGTTCTCTAGGGTCTCTCTAAAGGCATAAATTCCATTTATAGAGCTCTATGACCTAATGATTTCCCAAAGGCCTCATCTTCAAATACCATCACATTGAGGATTAGCTTTCCACATAAGAACTTGGGTGGTATGCAAATGTTCAGTCTCTAACAAGGATAAACACACATACAAAGTCACAAACCAGCCTGTAATCCTAGCACTTTGGAAGGGCTAAGTGAGAAATTGCTTGAACCCAGGAGTTCGAGACCAACCTGGGAAAAATAGCAAAACTTTGTTTCTACAAAAAATAAAAAAACTAGTTAGGCTTGATCATATATGCCTATAGCCCAGTTACTGAGGATGCTGAGGTAAAAGGAATGGTAGAGCTCAGGAAGTTGAGGCCCCCATGAGCCATGATCATCATTGTCATGATCATGCCACTACTTTCCAGTCTCAGAGATAGAGTGAAACCAGGACTCGAAAGAAAGGAAGGAAGGAAGGAAGGAAGGAAGGAAGGAAGGAAGGAAGGAAGGAAGGAAGGAAGGAAGGAAGGAAGGAAGGGAGAAAAAAAAGTCACACCAAGATGCATTTTAGAAAAAAATTCTAAAACCAACAAGACAAGACAGAGGAATCTTTCAAGTGGTCAGAGAAAAAAAAAATGAACATGGTCTTAGATATCTTCTTGCAGGTTTTCAAGTCCCCATATCAATGTCAACTTGGACCCTGTGCCAACAGCCCTGTACCAACAGTAAAATGACCACATGTCATTTTGAGGAAGGACTTGGGGTATGACTAGTATTTACACTTGTCTTGATGTTATAGGATCCCTCCTAATGAAGATGAGACCTCTCTTCAATCAGCAGACTCCAGAATGAAACTTGACTGAGGTCAAGAAACCACCAAGGGATTGTGATTTTTTATTCACGGCTCTTCTTAGCCTCATTCATCCTCAGTTTCATTTGGTTGTAGATATTGTTAAATGCCCTTGTTGGCTGCCCATCTATCTTGCCCCAGGAATGCTTTATTCTATTAACCATCTCCTTGGCTTTCTGTGGATCAGGTCCCCTGGATGCTATCCTGTCCTAGCCACTTTATATGATTACTGTCAGCACATGGCTTCCAGCAGTTAAATGAGGCCACATGTCTTCTCTAATTTCAGGGCTCTCTCATTCCATTGGTAACTGAGAGCTGCGTCCTATAACTGTATCTCCTATCATCAGTCTTGGTCAACAAAGGACAGCCACCACCTCACCAACACAGCACTTACTACTTTGGTATATGAATTGTCCTCTAGGCTCTTCACAGAACATCTTTTAGCATACCCACTCCAAACTCCAACACATTCACTCTCCTGAGTCTTTTTTATCCTTTCTGCCATCTGCCATGGAGTTCTGGCATTTCTGTTTCATTCAGGGTAGGCAATCATTTTTTTTCCCCAAGCTTCCAAGTATCATTCTGGCTGTTAGCATCATCTCCTGGAGTCTTTGCCAGAATGATAAATATGTCATCGTGTGAGAGTACTCCCATATAAAACTGTCCCTTACTGAACCTGGTTTCACATCCTTTGATCCAACACCATCAGAAACTAGCACTATATTTCTAATATGAGGAGGACCCCCCAAAAAACTCAGAATTAATTTATTAAAAAGTGTGTATTTATTCTTACATGTTTAAACTTCAATCACCTCTAAAGTACTCTTTGATGCAATATACCTATTGACATGCTTTTTCCACTGCTCGGAACAGTTTTTGCACTCGTCAATTTTGATACCTTTTAGTGCTTCTGCCATTTTTTTGTTTCACCTCTTCCACATCAGCAAAACATTTTCTTTTGAGGATTTTTTCATCCAGGGAAACAAAAAAAAAGTTGTTCAGGCCGCAATCGGGTGAAAAGTGAATAGGGAGAATGGGGTATGGGGGTCACGCCATTTTTGGTCAAAAACTACTGAATACTCAGAATGGTGTGGACAGATGTGCTTGTAAATCACCCATCATGAAATAGGTAAATACGTTTAAGGAATCTTCAGAAAAAAATTCACCAAAGTTGAACACAGTCTCTCACAACAATGCTCCTGCTACACTGATGCCGATGGGTTCTTAGAACACTTACATAGTGGGAAAAGCCTGTACTACAAGAGACTTGCCCTCAAAAAGATAATTTTATTTTTTGGAGGGTCCCCTCTTGTATATGTGGTATATTTAGTATATTTATTATCATGTATCTAGTACCACTCTTCCGTACTCTTGCCTGTACACATTGACTGGTTTTGTAGCTCATCCAGTGTATAATCCTTTCTTTTCTTCATTAAGCCCTGCACATTCCTTACCAGACCCAGCACATCAGTTGTGACTTAATCCTAGTTAAATCCAGGAGAAAAAGTAAGGTTAGATCCTGAGTGTTGCTTTGCTGGCCAGGGTCATTATCCCTGCCAAGGTGATGACTTCTCTTTTTACATGATAATTCCAGCCTCCTATTTCCTGAATACAAGGAATCCAAAGTTCCCTAGTGGCAGCTATGGCTTTTAAGTCAATGAGACATGTACTGTGTCCCCTGGTAAAAGTGCAATCCTTTGATAATAAGAACTTCCAACCCAGGGTTGCAAGGGTGAAAAGTACAAAGTACTCCAGTGGGTCATTGGGAATGATGGTTAGTTAGGGCCACCCTGCTTTCACTATTTTAGTTCCTAGACTCACTTATTCTTTGAGGGAAAACAGCTATATACAAGTCTCTGATTTAATGCAAAACTATGGGACATTGGAACTGATACTTCAGTTATTCCTTCAGTAAGTCATTCCACTGTTTTCTGAGGTCTGCTGTTTCTGAAATTTGTGGATTGTGAAATGACCATAATCCTCAGTCATGATTTGCCTTTTGTGCCTTCTACAATATGAAGTGAGTCCTGTGGTCTGTTGTTATGTTGTGTGGAATTCCTGTGTCCAGAAATCCTGGCTAAGGTTAAAAAAAAAAAAAAAAAAAAAATTAATCAGGCATTCATAGTCTCAGTGAATATGAACCACCACCATTTCCTGGACAGAAGAGATCCAAGGTAGTTGACTTGCTAAAAAGTGGCTTTTTGGTCTTCTCTAAGAATAGTACTACATTGGGTACTCACTTTTAGACTCTGTTGCTGGTAAGTTAAATATTCAGAAGTAAATGTTCTCAACTGGTCAATCACTTTTGATAGAAAAAATCTTCACACTTCTTGCCCAACCCATATATTAATCTCTAATAACTCTAATCTTTTAGTCATTTTCCTTCCAGGTCCTTGGCCAGCTGGTCAGTCCATCAGCCAAGACCCTCATGAGACTTCTCCTTCTATACAAAGTGAGTGACCCAGTACACCACTCACAGTCCCACACATCAGGAATATTTTCTCCCTCTGCTGTCTTTCAAGACCCTCCAGTGAATATAGATATAATACAGTCACTATTCATCTTCAGCTGGCACACATATATTAACCTAACTCATATATTAACTAAACTTAGGCTTTTTCCTCTTCCATCAGCTAGTCATTCATTAATCATTCCTCTATCAGTAAGATATTGTAAACAACCATGGATATGATCTTGGGATGGGCACTGAAGCAACTATAATGGGTGACATGGAGGTTTGGGCAACCTGCTCATGCAGCTTGCTTGTGACCTCTTGATCCCACAGATACCATTTTTACCTTCTAATAGACTGCTGCTGGACCCTCCCAACTTTATGACTTCATAAGTCTGACACCACCAAGTTCATAACAGATAGTTTTGGGCACGAGGTCTCTTGGCACCTTACAGTCAAACATTATATCTCTACCAGAGCCATGTCATATACCAAGAGCTATTTCTAAAAAGGCATGCAATTCTCTTTTGTAGGTGGCATGGCTTTGCTCTGGAATCTCAGGTTCCTGAATTGTAATTCTCCAACTGAGGCTTGTCATAAATTCCACATTGCCTTTTATTCCTGACATTACAGAGTTCCTCAGATCATACAGCCCAGCCAACAAGACTGCCTGAATCATGGCCTGGTCTATTGCAGATTCCTATTTTATTCTAAGTCCCACTCAAAGCTAGCAGCCTTATACATCATCCGACATGTGGCCCATATGGTAATTCTAGTTGCAAAATATACTGCCTTCAGAATGCAATGCGGCACACTAGATAGTTCACTCCCTTCTTATAGTAGCAGATGAAAGATGCAGCAATCTGTTTTTACTTTGAAGAGGATATTAATATGCTTCTGACCACTGGACCCCTTAAATCTTCATTGAAATGGCAGGTTCTTGTAACTTAAACTCACTTTTTAAAACACATGTATCCTCCCAAAGCCTCTAACACATGATCCACTTCTTGCTCATCCTATCACATTAGGACAAAATCATCAATCTAATAAATCAATATGATATTATGTGAGATATCAGGGTGATCCAGACATTTTTAGAAAATTTTATAGAAGTTTTTAGGAGAAATTGTCAATAAATATTTTAATTCCACGGAAACGCAAACTCTTCTGACTCTCTTATCTAATTGTAATAGAAAAAAAATGCATGTGCCACTCAATGATCACATATGAGGTACTTGAAGCCTTATCTCCTCTAGTCACACGTTATATCACATTGGGAAAAGCAGTTGCAATCTGGGCTACTGCTTGGATGAGTTTGCAGGATCTATAGGGAGAAATAAAAAAGACCTTGGTGTTCTTACATGCACACAGAAAAGGTAGAAAATAAAGTTATAGATTGGAAAGGGTCAAGAGGATAAAATTCATTCATTTGTCCAGTAAATGGTGGCAACTGTTGTGTATAAAAATAAAGGTCAGTGTCATAGAGACTGCCACAGGAGAGAACTACTGAAAGCAGTGTGGCAATTCCTAAAAGCTCTAAAAATCGACCTTCCATATGACCCCACAATTCCCCTACTGGGAATATACCCTGAAGAACTCAAATCACTCTATAAAAAAGATACTTGTACATGTATGTTTATCGCAGCATTGTTCACAATAGCAAGAACCTAGAAACAACCATGCTGCCCATCAAAAGAGGACTGGATTTAAAAAATGTGGTACATATACATGATGGAATACTACACCGCCATAAAAAAGAACAAAATCATGAATTTCGCAGCAACCTGGATGGAACTAGAGTCTATAATACTAAGTGACCTCTCACAGAAACAAAGATCCAAGTATCACATGTTCTCATTCATATAATGGACCTTGAACATCCAATGTAATACTATAAGAAAATGACTGACAGTACTGGGAAACTATGGGGGGGGATGGGATTAACAGTAGCAAATATCTGTCTGGGGATGGGAAAACACCTCTTATCAACAGGGTGCCTGAATGAAATGTAATTGTACACCTAACCCTTGACTGTACCCCACAAAACCATAAAAAAAATATTGTTTAATAAATAAATAAATAAACTCAAAACTAAAAAGACATTTGAGCAGAAACTTGATGGAAATGAGGAAATAAATCTATGTGTATCTGTAGAAAAAACATAGCTGATGGTACAATTGGCTTAGCATGTTTGAGGAAGGGGGACTAAACAGATAAAGTTAGGAATAGAATGGGGGTAGATGAAGTAAAGAGAGGGGACATATGGGACAAAGGGAATGAAATAAGGACAAAGACTTGTAAGTCTCTGTAAGGTCCATGGATAGTTTTCTGAGAAAGCCATTTAAAAGTTTTGGTCAGAGGAATGTTGTGATCCAGCTTATATTTTAACAGGATCCCTACTATGTTAAAAAATACCTTGGAACAGCAAGACCAAAACCAGGGAGACCAATAAGGAGGCTGTAGCAAAAATACAAAGGAATCTGGTGAAAATCTTTAGTAGAATAAACTTTATTCTAAGGAGAAAATTAAGCAAATGAAAATAGCACATGCCAGGGCTTCTAGATGAAGAAAAAGTATCATCAGATAGTCTTTGTTATACCAAGCACTAAAAATTTTTACAATGTTTCATTTTTGTCATGACAACCAAGAAGTTCAGAGCAAAATTTGATACTTAATGAAATCATTCATCAATGCATTCATTTGTTCACATACTTGTACTATTTTATGACTATTTTATGACTAATATGTTCTAAACACTATGCAACAAGATTAGTCCTGGTCTTGAACATCTCAGCAAAGACAATTGTGGAAAGAAATCTTTTTTTTTCTTTTTTTGCAGAATGTGGATATAATCCGAAATAGTTATTTCTTTAATTATTAAACTCTATCACCAATGGATATTAAGTGAAAAATTAAAATATGGGAAAGGTGCCATATATTATTCTGACACAAAGAATGACTAAGCTATTATCAACCAGCACACAGTGTTTGGAGTCAAAATTATTCTTTCTCACAAATGACTAATTAATGAATAGTACTTTTTTTGAATTTTTACATTCTCAATGTACACAAAGTAACTGTTTTAATAAAAAACAATTATAATTTGTAACAACCTTGCTTAGATAAAGTCATCTTGCTTCCATATACTAATGAGTTATATATGAAACTAAACTGAAATGAGAGCTGGAATATTTTAAGTGCTCTATTTTACTTCACAACATATCTTCAGTTTAGCTAATTCAGGATCTTTAATGTTAGGCCATAAACATTCTTTTATTTGTGATATAACCAATGTTATACCAGTAAACCAGGCAACTCAATCATGCATAATTATATTAAGAAAGAAAATGGAATCATACTAATTTTAAGACCTTGAAAATTCTGAAAATTGTGAAAAGTTCAGATCTTGGAATTTAAAAGGCCAAATGATAACAGAAGTTAATTACTCGATGAGAATAACAGCTTCAGAGTTTCAAATGTTACCAGTGACTACTCAGAAGAAAAGGGAAAAAAGGGTGGGGGGTTCTTCATTTGGTAACTTGATAATTATAGCAAAAACTTAATGGGAAACAAAATTAAATCTGCTGAATGTCACCAATGATAATACCTAATTATCTATGCGTCTTACTTAGAGCAAGTTCCCCAGCATTTGTACCAGTAATTATCATATTTATTTTCAACTTTTACAGATAGAAATTTGAGACTATATAGAGAATAGGCATAACATCCTAATTGCTGATAGTACAGAAAAACAACCAGAAAATATAAATTTTGACCTGTTAAATTTTAGAATCATTTGGTTATTTGTATTACATGTTTTTCAGTTAAACTTTACTACAGAATTATCTTCTTGGTTTTGATTGACCAATTTTTAAATAGTTTCTATTACTCCTCAATCTTTATATGTTTCTACAGATCAAAATAAAAAGCTATTTCTTAATTTTTTTCCCTTTTGGCATATTTTTCTCTAATTTGGCTTAAGTGAGGATAATATGTTTAAGGGGGAAAAATCAACAAATATTTATTGCACTGAGTACTCTAGGACATTGAGATATAGTAGTAAATAATACTCTGTAGAAACAGTTCTTCTCAATTTTATCAGTAACCTCTGTGATGGATAATTTTATGTACCAACTTGGCTAAGCTTGGTATACAGTTGCTGGATAAACACCAGTTACTGTGAAGGTATTTTTAAGATGCATTTGAATCAGTAGATTTTGAGTAAAGTAAATTATCCTTCATAATGTGAGTAGGCCTCATTCAGTCAGTTAAAAGTTGTAAGGAAAGAAAAATAAATTATTCCTCCAAACTGCCTTTGAACTCAAGACTGTGACATCAGCTTTGCTGGGTCTTCAGCCTGGTGTCTTGCTCTGAAGATGATTTGCCAGCCCCCACAATTGTGAGCTAACTTCTTAAAATTTTGATAGATGAGCCGGGCTCAGTGGCTCAGCCTGTAATCCCACGCCTTGAGAGGCTGAGGTGAGTGGATTGCCTGAGCCCACGGGTTCGAGACCCACCTGGGCAACTTGGTGAGACCTCATCTCTACAACAAATCAAAAAATTAGCTGGGCATGGTAGTACACACCTGTAATTCCAGCTATTTGGAAGGCTGAGGCGGAAGAATCGCCAGACCAGCAAGTCGAGGCTGTGGTAGCCGGGAGCGGGCCACTGCATTCCAGTCCGGGTGACAGAGTGAGACTCAAACTCAAAAAAAAAAAATGATAGATAGATAGATAGATAGATAGATAGATAGATAGATAGATAGATAGATAGATAGATAGATCTTGTTGGTTCTGTTTCTCTAGAGAATCCTGACTAATACTGATATAACCTCCATGATGCTAAATGCAATGGTATGGTTAGTTCTCATCCTCTTCTTTCTCAGTCTTTCAACAGCATTGGACTTAGTTGATTATCCTTCCTCTTTAATTACCTTAATTACTTCAATTCAAAATACTACTCTCTTGGTTTTCCTTCTACATTACTTGTCTCTTCTATTCAAACTCCTTTGTTGGTTGTTCTCTTCTGATTTCTTAATGTTGGAGTGGTTTGGGGCTACCGCTTGATCTCTTTCTCTTCTCTATCTACACATCTCCTTTGGTGGTCTGATCCAGACTCATAATAATAAAAGCTATCTGTGTGTCAATGACTTATTAGTGTAATTTCCCAATCCAAACTTTGCTCTGGAACTCCAGATTAATTCATCCAGTTCTTGGTTCTCTGAACCTTTCCAGACTTTGTCCTACATATTTCCTTATTTGGTTGTTTATCTGTATCATTTATTATATCCTGCATTAATAAACCAGTAAACGTGAGCAAAATGTTCTCCTGCATTTTGTAAGCTCTAGCAAATTAATCAAACCCAAGAAAATGGTCATGGGAACCCCAATTTATAGCCAGTTGGCCAGAAGAACAGGTTATAAGCTGTGCTTGCAACTGGCATCTGAAGTGGGAGGACCCAGTCTTGTGGGACCGAGCCTTCAACCTGCAGGATCTGACAATATCTACAGGTAAACAGTATCAGAACTGAATTGAATTAAAGGACACCTAGCTGTTGACTGCTGAAGAAGCTGCCAGAGAATTTCTTGAAGTGTGTGTGTAAAAACTTCGTGGACATAAACTGCAGAAAAAAACAGTTTGGTTTTTCCCATATCTTAATACCTCTATATCAGAAAAAACAATTCATGGTCTTTTTGTAAAAGGGAGAGAAAAGACCTCAATTGAGTTTTATGATTTTATGCATTATTTTTGTCTTTGTTGTAGAACACTTGCAAAACCAGGTTTTATTTTATTTCTTTAATAAATTCTTTCTCTCAAAACAAACAATTAAAATTAATAAGAAAAATACAATATAACTTTAAATAAGAGCTTATATACTGCATTCCTTACAACAGCTGCTTCTATTTCATTTTAAATTAGCCAAGCTTTATGTAGAGTCTATGTAGCTGACCTTCAGAACTATTAGCCCCAAGCACATGTTTCTGATTTTGTGTATCTGAAATAATATTTCCCTTAATATTCAAAAAATGAAACTGCATTGCACCTGAAAGGAAAGAAATTCATATATCATTTTTAAAAATCAGTGAAATAAATATGAATGTTACTAAGGGCACAGAGAACTATAGTTTTATCTTACTCTTGCTTAATCTACATTTCTGCTATCTAGAGAGTTCTATTCAGAAAAATTAAAATAGAGTCCACATTTTTGACATCTAAAATGGAGGGTCTAAGCATTATTTTTAAAAGCCAACTCTTCTTAATTTCTATTCCCAATGAAATTTTATGTTTATGTGTGATAACTTTCTTTTATGGAGCTTAAAAAATCTTATGTACACTAATTGGTCCTTTCAACATCCTTAAGAAATTGGAAATTTCTGTTGGTCAAGATGTAATCAGAACAAAGTCACACTCTACTATTTAGCATGAAAAAGAAATCTAATGAATTATTGCACAAAAACTGTTAATTAACTATTTTTCCTTCTTGAGAACCAAATAAGAGAAAATTGGTTTAAAGTGTTCTTAAATTACAATAAGGAATATAAGGTAGCAATATGAAAGAGTTTTCAAGTAATGAGAGTAAAAATGAGATTGGTTTAGGTTATTTGGCCTACAGCATACATGGTAACAGAGAAACATAAGATGACAGGCAAGGTTTGGAGTCATGAAGGGACATAAAACACCCTATGACTTTCTTCACCTCTTCCAACTCAGGATGTTCAAGCACTTGATTTGAATTCTCCCAGCACAATCCCAAATCTCAGCAACAGTTTTCCTATGTAAATGTGTTTATCCTGGGCAGATACCAGGGCTCCATGATACAAAGCATCTTGTAAATAATCATTTCTTTTTTGGAAGAGGGTAAATAGAGATGTCATTCTTATACAGTTTATATCAGGAGGAACATAATGAATACCCATTTCAATCTCTTCCAAGCACCTATGAATAATTACATAGAGGCAGTTTTTGAATTTACATTAAGAAGAAGAGTACTATTATAGATAGTCCTCTAATAAGGATATCATCTAAATGATTACTGACTGAATAGGTGAGCCAGCTAAGTTTTCCCTATGGTGCTTTAGAACCCTACAAATAAAATTTAAAATTTTTTTGTTGTCTGTACCACATTCAGTGAGTAACTATGGCTCTGAATCCCAGAGAACTGATTCATCTTTTTAAAAATATCTCCATGGTTTCTCAAAATATGCTGTAATTTGAATAAATGGTTCAAAGTACATTAACATTAACATAACCTTAACATTAACATAAGCATTAACATAACATACATTAACATAACATTAACATTAACATAAGCATTAACATTTCCTCCACCAATACACAACTACATTGATTCAATACAGTCCAGTTATATAAGTTCTCATAGCTATTAATTCAAGTTTTTCTTCTATTTTAAAGGTATTGATCAAACAAATGAATTCAGAGCCAAGGGAAAAAAGTGTTGATCTAATACCATTCTGCCTCTCAACATTTCAAAAATTATCAAAGCAGCAACCTACGAACATTTTCAAAGTTTTGGATATCAATTCTAATAATACCATGTTTTGTGAACACACACACACACACACACACACACACACACACACACACATTTGTGGTATATCCCACATGGCAGAGATTATCAATTTGATTAAATTTACTGGCTTAATTCAAAAGACTATATCTTCAGAATTACATGCATTCTTCTCAAAAATATATCTTTGGATCCAAACTTTAATCAGAAGTTCTTCTATATATATAGCTTGCCTTATTTTCTGTCCATTAAAGCTTGAGCTATACATGATAGAATATTATGCAGGCATAAAGAAGGACAAAATTATAGACTTTGCAGCAATTTGAATGGGTTTAGCATCTATAATATTCAGTGATCTACAGAAACAAAGATCTGAGTACCACATGTACTCTCACTCATAAGCGGACCCTGAACAATTATCATAATACTATAAGAAAGGGATTGGTAGTAGTAGGACACTGCCAGTGGGGGCACATAACAACAATAAGTATACCCTACCTCAAACTAGGCAAAGTGGGGACCAAAGGAAGGCCCAAACTTTACCTGTATGATGACCACTTATGTACCTAACCCTGAATTGTACCTCACATCTTTAAAGTTAAAAAAAAATTTTAAAGATAAGAGCAAAATTTAATTGCAGAGAAAACAGGAATGCAAAATAAATAAACTTTATAATAAAGTAAAAGTGGTAATGTATAATAAATTTTTATTAGCATATTCAGCTCTTTGATTTATTAATTTTTATAAAAAATAAGAGATTTATACCTATTGCTTGCAAAATTATTTCACAAATATTTCATGATAATAGGATATAAAACAATATAAACATCATTTTTGATGTTCTCAGTTATTTTTAAGATAAGCTAATCATTTTAAATAATTTCATGATTTTAAGTATTTCTAGTTCAAACTATGCCTAAAAGTAAAGTCCTTGACTCAATAATGTCCTTAAGGCAAATGAAGTTTCTTTTTTAAAAAAAACTCCTTGCTAGCTGGACTCGGTGGCTCAGCCTGTAATTCTGCGCCTTTGGGAGGCTGAGGTGAGTGGATTGCCTGAGCCCGCGGGTTCGAGACCCACCTGGGCAGCGAGATCTTATCTCTACAATAAATCAAAAAATCAGCCAGGCGTGGTAGCGCGTGCCTGTAATTCCGGCTACTCGGAAGGCTGAGGCGGAAGGATCGCCGGAGCCCAGCAGGTCGAGGCTGTGGTGGCTGGGAGCGGCCACTGCACTCCAGTCTGGGCGACAGAGTGAGACTTCAACTCAAAAAAAAAAAAACTCCTTGCTAAATTATAACATATTCTGGGAAACCATGGAGAGATTGAGAAAAAGATAAGTAAGTTATCTGGGATACATTGGTGTATGATACAATAAATGCCTGGATTTTTTTTTAACTTTTAATTTTTTTATTTTAAAGATGTGGGGTACAATTCAGGGTTAGGTATGCAAATACCTGGATAATTTTTGTTCTAACACAAAAATGATTTTTTTAAAATAAAAGAACCTCTCAATTTTTTAAAAAACAAACAGAATACTGATACAAACTATGGTTTACAAAACATTGACTTATTCTATATTTAGTTCTTACAAAAATATAAGCTGTCATCTCTGAAAACATTATTTAAAAATTTAAGATTACATTTAGATAGAAAGGAGATTCTAAATCAGCCTCATTAGTTTAAGTGCACGCAGCATATGGGCTTATGTATGACTTGTGTGTAAGTTGGGATATTTACTCCTATACCAAAAATCAGGTATCTTTCTTTTACGTGACAAAAATACTGTAATTTATGGAGAATGTGATCTTAATGATAAATGCTGAGAATGTTGTCTTTATTGGATTATATTCAAACTCATTTAATTTCCCACTCTTCTCAAAACCTCTCTTCTGAAGATAAATGAAAAAGATAAAATAGAGTCAGAGATTAGCTCAGCATATTTGAGTTTATATATTTTAAATTATTTCTGATCAAAGCTGGTATCAAATGATTCAATAGCCTATTTGAGATAATAACATAGAATCACCTCATCTTTTCTTTTGTGCTGGTTATCTTTCCAAGACCAAAGTATCCAAGTTTAACGTCCAGTGATCAAGACAAAGCCTAACTTCTTGCTGTGGTTTATAAGACACATCACTTTCACTTCTCACCATTTTTACCCTCCTCTACTAAATGCAACCTGAATTTCAGTCACCCAGTGGTTCCCTAAGTCTATTGTTTCCTTCACACATGCCTCCTTAATCATGTTTTGTCTCAGTGTGGAAAGTTCTCCCAATTTCTTTTTTTCCCCAATTTCCTTTTCACCAAGTGAATTCTTCATCCTAAAAATATCTCTTCTGCTCTGAAGTTTCTTTCATAACACCCATCTTTCTTCACAGGCAGAATTAGTTACCCCTTCTTCTGTGATTTCCACAGCTCTTTATTAGTATATCTATTATATCATAACATTTATAACTCATGTATTATATAATGTACTTTTTAATGATGTTCTATTATACCGTGAATCTTTTTCTCTGTGTTTATGAGACCCTTAACTAAAGAAACATACTATATTCATTTTTATTTCCCACAGATCACTGTATATGACTCTTTTTTAAGTAAATATAATTTCCTTATTTCCTAATTAACATTTTGCAGTAGTTTCTTCATTAATGCATAGTGCCTGACAAAATGCCTAGCACTTCGAAGTATTCAGCAAATGTTTGCTGACAAAATTTTTAATTTTCTATTTATGGCCAAGCCACTGTGAAAAATGTGGTTAAAAGTGTTCTCTCTTAATAGCCTGTGAATTGCTTAAAGTGAATTTTGGTAATGTTTATAGAACTTCAATAGAACATCTGGATTAAGGTAAGAAAATGGCAAAGAATGCATCTATAACCCAGAAATCGCTCTATGTCTTATTTTTCTCCATAAAGGTAGTCCTAACCAGTCTAGTATTTGTGTGGAGCATAAATAAACCTTGGAGAAAGTTCATGTCAGGACTGAGGTGTTAAAAACATTTCATTGTAACAGCACAATATCAACCTTATTGTTATTGCTACTTGTGAGAAACATATTTTCTAAGTATATCAAATATGCAAATATTACTGTTATGGTTTGAATGTGTCCCCAAAGGGACTTTTCAGAAGTGAGTAGGGCATAAGGGCTCCACTTCCTTGAATAATTAATCCTGTCATAGGTGGAGTGAATTAAAAGGACAAGTTTGGCTTCCTCTTGAATTCTTCCCCCACCTACTCTCCTTCTCTTTCTGTCCCCCTTGCCTTCCACCATGGGATTATGCAGCAAAGGGTCCTTGCCAGATGCCAGACCCTCAATCTAGGACTTCCCAGTCTTGAGAACTGTGAAAAATCAATGTCTGTTCATTATAAACTACCAGTCTATGGTATTCTGTTAGCACAAAACAGACTAAGAAAGTTAAAACGCAAAAATAATTTTCTTAACTGTTACATCTCAGGCTGTTTTTACTAAAATACTGCTTTCATTTCCTTCTATCAAAAACCAAAAGTATTCTAAAATGATGAGGTCATGTCAAAATACATAGGAGCTCCCATTGACCAAAGTTAGAATAATTTGAACAATAAAGTACATATGAATAATGTCAAAGTATAACCCATGCTTATATGAATAAATTATTGAATAAATAATTTAAAAGAGCAAAAGGAATATCTATTCTTCAGGAAAAATCACATTAAGCAAACACCATATTTATAATGGTTGCAGGCAAGATCATAAATGAGTACAAAAATCAGTGAGCCAACATGTAATGAGAAACAGGATATTTGCATTCTCAAAGTATCTTTTCATTAGGAGTTACCTTTGTAAAGGAAAAAAATGGAAACTTCGCATTGAAAAAAAAACTGGCAGACTTTATCTTTAACAAGTGATCAAGGTTAACATCAATTAGGAAGACGATATGTCAGCATCAATACTGATAAGATGCTCTGAGAAGGATACAACAACATCACTTCTTTGGTATCTTTGCCAAAGATAAATAACCTCAATATAATCTTGAGAAAATATCACACAAACCTATATTGAGGAATTCAATAAATAACAAAAATAGCTAACATTAATTACTCTTACAAAGTATCCAGGACACAAAAGACAAAAAAGACTGAGGAACTATCACAGTTTGGAGGGATCTAAGAAAACATAACAGTTAAATGCAATGTGGAAACCCGGATTTGATCATAAACCAGAAAGCATTATTGGGACAATTCACAAAATTAAAATTAGTCTCTTTTTATATACACATATGACTCAATGATAGTTAACAGTATTGTACCTTGGTTGGATAACTGTGTTAAGCTTTTTTTTTGAGTTGGAGTCTCACTCTGTCGCCCAGACTGGAGTGCAGTGGCCGCTCCCAGCCACCGCAGCCTCGACCTGCTGGGCTCCAGCGATCCTTCCGCCTCAGCCTTCGAGTAGCCGGAATTACAAGCGCGTACTACCACGCCTGGCTGATTTTTTGATTTATTGTAGAGATGAGGTCTCGCTGCCCAGGCGGGTCTAAGCTTAATTTTTTAAATGTTAATATTAGGTAAACCTTGTTAAAGTTATTCTCTATACTATTCTCTATACTATTTTCTATACTATTTTTGTAACTTTTCTGTGAGTCTAAAATTATTTCAAAATGAAAACTTTAAAAGTTTTAAGTGGAATATTTTTTTTAAAGTGTCCTGTTTACAGTAGCTTATTTCATAATGTTTTCTCTAGCAAAAGTAAATTATAAAGTCTAAAGCCAGACTACCCGAGTCTGAATATAACTCTGTGATATCTTCGCTTTATAATCTTGGACAAGATACTTTGTGCTTCTATTTTCTTCCATGTAAATTAATATTACTTGCCTCATAATATTGTATTAAGGGTTAAATAATTTGCTATGAGTAAGTGCTTTGAGGAATGTCTGCTGCATATTATGTAATATATAAAGGTCACTTGTTATTCTCATTATTCAACCTACATGAACCTTTTAAAGCATTTCTATGTATCGTAATTCTCAAAATATAAATCCAATATTATTTATAGACTATGATATAAAAATAAGGGTTTCAGGACTCTGTTTTCCAATCATCTCCTACTTTCATACATAATTCATAACTAAATGTCTGAAGTTAAAAATGAGAATGTTAAGCATTATTTACATGTTTGGTGAAATTTGCTTATCACTTGATAAATCAAAATTCAAATTCATTTTAAAATGGTATTTGGATAATGTCCATGAGTAATATAGGAAGCTGTAGGTTTTTCAAAAGTTAAATACAAGAAAGAAAGTCTTACCTATACTCAATTTTTATCCCATATCCCACCACACATAGTGCCTTGCACAATGCCTGTCAAATAAGCATCAAAGACACCTTGTTAAATGTAAGGGAAATGAATTAATTAATTGGTTATTGACATCATCTTATCATTAATAAATTTGGGTACAATCATGATTTAATTATTATTGCTTGTTTATTTAGAAATGCTTCATATTTTATTTAATTTTGTTATATCATAATAGGCAAGCTTTATTTTAAAAGTTCAAGTTTGTGATGCCAGTTTGTGTGGGAGAAGGTAAAAACAATTTATACACAAACAATAAGTGTATGTTAAATCCTATAAAATAAAGTATGTTCTAAAACTACAAATGTGCCTAACTTAGCAACAAGGTCATATTTGTCATTGTTTTTTATTTAACCATTTAGATCATTGGAAGGCATAGTATTCTATTTATAGTTCTCCCCTCTTTACATAACACACATGCTCATGAGTTCATAGTATATATATTCACATTTCTTTTAAATTTCACTTTTAGTTTTCAGTTGATAAAATCTAGGACATTCAAAAGCAACTGCATATATTAGGAAAATTGGAAAGTTAGTACTCATACCCAGGGTAAGATGCAGGCTTAGGATGACCTTAAGTTTACACCCCAGGCTAATCCTTGGTACAGAGAAAGCCTACAACAATCAAAAACAAAAGGAGAAAAGAGCAAACCCTGGGGAAAGGGGAAAATGTCATCTCCAGAGTTATTACATTACTAGATTCAAGTGTCCAGTTTTCAACAAAAGAAAAATTGTAAAATATACAATGAAACCGGGAAGTACAGGCCAATCAAAGAAAAAAATTAAAAATAAACCAACAGAAACTGTCCCTGAGGAAGACCAGATAGCAGGCCTACTAGGCAAAACACTTTAATACAACTATTTTAAAGATGTTCAAAGAAGTAAAGGAAGACATGGAGAAAGTAAAGAAAGTTATATGTGAACAAAATGAAAATACCTATTTTTAAAAGTCTAAAAGGAAACCAAAAAATTGAGAGCTAAAATAGTACAATAACTGAAATAAAATATTTACAAGAGGGATTCAATGGCAGATTTGATCATGCAAAATAAAGAATCAGCAAACTGACATTTTGATCATTTAAATGAACAAGTCAAGAAACTTAAAGAAAAAAAGACTGAGTAAAAGTGAACAGTCAAAAGGACTTGTGGGACACTATCAAGTGAACCAACATGTGCATTGTGAGAGCTCTAGAAGAAAAGGAGAAAGGGGAAAAGATATTATTTGAAGTAATAATGACCCCCAATTTTAAACTTGATTAAAGACACACACACACACACACACACACACACACACACACACACACACACACACACACACAGACTTTCAAAATCAACAAAAGCCTAAGAAGATAAACTCAGAGACCTTCATCAAGACAAATCGTATTCAAACTATTTTTAAGACAAAAAGAGAATCTTGAAGGCAACAAGAGAGAAGTGACTTATCACACATAAAGGATACTCAATAAGATAATTAGCAGATATCTTGTCAGAAATTTTGGGGCCAGAAGGCAGTAGGCTAATATATCCAAAGTGCTAAAATCAAGCAAACAAAAATTGTCAACCAGAAATTTTATAACTAGCAAAATCATTTTTCTAAAGTGAGATACAAATTAAAACACTTCCAGATACACAAAAACTGAGATAGTTCATTAGCACTAGAGCTGCCCTGTAAGGAATCCTAAAGGGAGTAGTCCTGCAAGTTTAAATGAAAGAACTCTAGACTGTAACTAGAAGCAGTGTGAAGAAATAAAGATCTCAGTAAAGGTAAATACATGGGAAATTATTTATTTTAAAAACCAGTATTATATAACAACTGAATGTAACTTCACTGTTTTTGTTTTCTACATGATTTAAGAGACTAATACATTAAAATCATTAACCCAAAGTCTAGTATTATTTCTGCTTGGTTTGTAACTCCACATTTTGTTATCTGCATAATGTAAGAAACTAATACAGTAAAAAAATTAGATTATGTTTTGGACACAGTGTACTAAATGTAATTTTGTGATATCAATAACTGAAAGGAATAGGGACAAAGGTGTACATGAGCAGTGTGTCTATAAGTTATTGAAGTTAATATGGTATAAATTCAAATTAGAATGCTATAAATTTAGGATGTTAAATTGAATCCCAAGGTAATCACAAGGAAAATAGTTATAGAATGCTGTATATACACAGAAGGAAATTAGAAGAAATTAAAACTTGACTACAAAAAATCAACTAAATACAAAAGAGACGGTAAAGTATGGTCTCAGAGATATTTATACACCCATGTTCATAGCAGTATTATTCTCAATAGCTTATACCTAGAAGCAACCAAGTGTCCATCAACTGATGGATGAATAAGCAAAATATGGTTTATACATATAATACAATATTATGCAACCATAAAAAGGAAGACAATTCTGACATGTGCTACAACATGGATGATCCTTGAGGATGTTATGCTAAATGAAATAAACCAATAACAAAAAATATACTGCATGATTCTACTTATACAAGGTACTCATAGTAGTCAAAAATAACAGAGACAGAAAATAGCATGGTGGTTGCCTGGACCTGGGTAGAGTGGGAATGGGAAGCTACTTCTAAATGGACATGGACTTTCAGTTTTGCAAGATGAAAATGGATGGTGGCATTAATTGTACAACAATATGAACATACTTAATATCATTGAACTGTATACTTAAAATGGTTAAGATGGTAAATTTTGTGTGTATTTTACCATAATAAAAAATTGGAGAAGAAAAATACTTTCCCTCAAGGATTTTGAACAGCAACAATTCTTCTAAGAGGCTTTCTCTGATTAATTAGCCTCTGAATTTAAGCCAAAATAAAATTCAAACCACAATAAAGCATGTATTATGCTAGTTTTCATATGAGGGTATGGAAAAAGGGAATCTAAAGAGTGATTCAAAATAACTTCACATTATATTTCATTTGAGGTTAAAAGTTACATTTTTACAGTATGCAAAATATAAATTAGCAATCTCATTATCTGTATTCCCTGTAGACAAAACATAAGAAAAAAATACAAACACATGTAAGTGATTTTTTCTGTCTCTTGTTTGGGAAAGTGTAGCTTGTTTCAAATTTGGGACCAATCAAGAAAAATAAAATAAGAACACACTACGACCTATAGCAACAACAAAAAAAGACACAAACTTTATATAACTATTTTTTTCTCGATGTTTCCAACTGGTTTCATATGTTCACTTTACAAAAGAGAGAAATTACAGGTGAGAACACATACAGAAAATTATTTTTATGTTTCTTCAGGGATTGCTTTGCCATTAAATATTCACATAATCCAACTCTAATATCTAACATAGACTGATCGTTTGTATAGCAAAATGTGTGTGGGGACAATGATTAAAACATAAAAAGGAAGAAGGGCTTCACTGATTTTCTTTGCTTTTTTTACATATATTTTCCATTTCATTTTCACACAAATGATTTTACAGAAAATGATCACCACTCAGAGCAAACAGTTTTCTTTTGGAAAAATTAATAAATAAACAGAAACCTACCATATTCTCTCTGAGAAATTTTATCCATATGGGTTATGGAATTCTTGGCTTTGGCTTCTTGAATTTCTAAGTAGAATTTTCTTTCTGTAAACTGTGTAAGTTTATCAGAACAGCATAAAGTTACTCATTGCATGCTCTCTAGAGGAAAGAATGACCTTTCCCAATGAAGACGAGTGGTAATGAAAATCGAATGTGAAGTAATCAAACCCATAGCAGTGCATGTTCTTGGGAAACATTTTGTTATTTAAGTTAAAATGTTATCTAATGAACTGTCAGGGCCATAATTTAGTACATAACAGAATTTAGTCTTGGAGACATTTTTGGTAATAAAAAAATCTGAGCTTTGCACTGAGTTCTACCTCTTAATGTACACTTAATAATTTTACTCATTCATCTAAAACCCATTTTTTGAGTGCCTACCCTACTGCTAGGTATTATACTTCTTCTGCCTTTAAAGAGTTGAAGATTGAGAGAGAGAGAGTTGGGCAGGAAAACTTGTACAGTGGTAGCACAAAGAAGAAAGTTCTTTGAAAAATCTATGTCCTGGGTTCAATTATGAGCACACAGGAGAAGCACTTAACCTGGCTTGGAGTAAGGTTTAAAAGGTGCAAGAAAACTATTCCCAGCTGAGTTTACTTGAAGGATAGGCAAAATTTTAACAGACAGAAAAGAGAAAAGAAGTATTTCAGGCTGTGAGAAGAAGCATAGACAGATTTAAGAGCTACTAGAAGATAAAATAGCACTTACAGATCAGATGTGGGAGATGAGGGAAATAATGGTTAAATAGAAAAAATAATCTCATTTTCCACATATATGTAACTTTATTAGCACTTACTATCTGCCAGGCAAAATACATATTAGATAGGCTCTATGCAGAATACAAATATGAAAATATAGAGTAACTGTCCTGAGGGATAGGGAAGAGAGAGAGAGAAAACACTGTCTAAAAAAAACCTTCAAGTTTAGTTAGAGTGAGGGCTCTGGGGAAGAAGGAAAGACTTTCTAAAAGCAAGTGTAATTAAATGTGGCATGGCAGAATTCTTCCAGTAAACAAAACACAAAAGGAGGTATGGCCAATTCTATCTGGGTATAAGGTAAGGATTAATAAGGTTGTTGGTTTAAGGTGTCACCCTCCTCTCTTCCCACAGCTTTTAGAGACCATAACATTCTTCTCAGCTAAGTAAGCCCAAATAACACTTCAGGTACATGCAGCCAATCAGAATTGGTAATAGATAAATCCTGTGTGTTCACCAGTTTTAAAAGCTTAGCCTCTGAAGAGGAAAAAAAGAGAAAATGCAGTGGTGTTAAAGGTCAAAAAGCAAATGAGGAGAATCCCTGAAAATAGCTTATATTGGTTCTCTGTCTCCAAACCGAAGAGAGAAGCAGATGTTCAAATGATAGGGCTGACTGTTGTAGCCTATGCCAGAATCCTACAGTCTACCCTCTAAAAAAGAATTGGTGAGGGTTCCATGGCCTATGCACATCTTTGATCCTAGAGCAAAGATCAGAAATAGATGGGAGAGAGAGAGACAGAGAGAGAGAGAGAAAGAGAGAGAGAGAGATTGACTATGCAAATCAGAGAAAGAGACCACAGGAAAAGCTCCTAAAGTAGGGATAAAGGAAAAAGTAAATTACAGAGTTCTTGGTTATGAGTGGCAGCAGGGGCCAGTGGGACCTTATGGGGAAAGAAGCCAGTCTTCCTTGTTCCTCTATATAAAACAATCTCAATATCGCACTGGAAAGAGAATGGAATGCTCATCAATTACATTAAAAGTAAATTGACTTATTAAAAATGCAGCAATGTTTGCCAAAAACAGATGGAAAACAGAAATTCAAAACAAGGTGAGGTCATTTGCAAAACCCCAATCCTGCCACTAACTCCCAGCAGCTGACAGTTCTCCTATATCAAGATGATGCTGATGAGAGGTGAGTGGGTAGGAGGCCAAATGGAAGAGGGGGAGAAAAACCCAAGAAGTAGTTTATAGGTTACTTTCCTTCCATCATTTTCCAATATGGATAAAGACATTGCTCTTTCCCCTTCTATTTAATGTGCATTGGTATCAATTTAGGGTCCATGAATTATTAGCTACATTACTAGTTACATCCTTGGGGGAATCAGGATTTCCTTCATATACCTATTACATATACATGCTCATTAATCTGAAACACTGCAATTTATTACAGCTAAAAACAGCCAGACTCTAGTAATTTCTGAGCCCAAACTTCTATAATACTAGAATTTTTATTTTTAAGCTTGAAAAATCTTAGACGTCTTTAGTCCATTGCTCTCAATTTTCCTGTTGGGGAAAGTCAAATCCAGAAAAAAATAGGTTATTTACCTTAGTTTACACAGCATTTTAGTAACTTGAATCCAGGATTTCTGGTGTCAGTTACAGTATAAAATTGAAGAAAATGAACATTTTGGTTTTGAACAATTAATTCAAGAACAAAGCTTAGAATGCTAGCTAAATGGGTATTCTAACAGCACTGAGTATATTGTTTTAATAAGTTCTATTAAGTGACAATGCAACTAAAATAGTAGGGATGATAAGCATACCCAAACAATCATAATTCACATTATTTTACAAAACTTAAAAATATTCTTTTAGAATTTTGCCACAGGAAAAACTTACTTTACTTAAAACAAACCGTGGAACCAGAAGCACAAAAGAGTTCCCACCTATTTCTGGGGAAATCAGAAAAAGCTGGTGTGACTGGCAAAACATGCAAAAGAAAGATTAAATTTTTAAAAATCAGCTTTGGTTACTTTAATCATCAATATGATGGAATTTTTTTTTACAATCACTGTTAATGTGCACATTAAGTCACTTCAATTATCCAAATTTGAAACAGAAAGTACCATTTCACAGTGCGATTAAAATTTAAGACATTACAAATTATGGGAATGTTGACTGCAATCAGTTACTCATACAGCTTCTTTTCTTCTTTTCTTTTTAATGAATTCTTCAATTAGTGCATACAAATCAGAGTTTCCAGAAAGACAGATGTGTGTAGCTCTAGAAACAGATAGAATGATTCTTTTTCTCAAGAGAATGACGTACTATTCTTTTGAAAGTTAGAGAAAAATAACTAAATAATTGTATATGTTAGAGTCTAGAATCCTCACTGGTTTTAAAGAAAAATGGGTTTGTGAAAATATATAAGCTTGATGGGTGTATGTAGAATTCCTAGAGGCAATGCATTAGAAATTTATATGGGAGTTCTAGGCAAGCAAACATCAAAGATTGATTAATAATTTTAACTTTTCTAGTGGCACTGTGACTTCTGCTCTGCCTTTCCAATCTCAGCATTACTCAATATCTCGGTTTCAGTTAGAAAAATAAAAACTTCCATGTACCTCTCAGATTTTTTGGAGAATAAATGATTGAACAGTTTTTAAAAGAATTTCTACAAAAAGTTTATGAAATGATTCACTTTATAACTCCCAGTTTCCATAGCCTTCAGGGTCTTGCAGTCAAGGTAATTAAATGAATAGTTTAGCTAGTGGGTCAGAGTAAAGTGGAAAAAAGGAATATTGAGAGGGATATAATATAATCCCTCAGTCCTACATTTTTGTTTATGCTCCCACCAAGAGAACACCTATCCTTGGAATACCAGTACAATACTGTGGCTCAAAATGTGGTCTTCGGAGTTAGTATAGAGTTAAAACTCTAGCTCTTTCTTTCAGTGGCTATACATGTGAGTCTGGATAAATTGCTTCACATCTCTGAGTCTCTGTTTTATTTACGAAATATGTGACAGAATGTTGAGTAGAATTTCTTCCTATTATCTTTGAGTTGCTTTGAGCCCCAAGGCTGATACTAAAAGATATCATTACTCTTACTTTCAAAAAAGAGTACTAATAAACCACTAGGTATTGAGGTCAGAGACCTTCCCAAAGGGCTTCCAAAGTAGCATAGAAGAACAGACCAGACTACCACAACTTCCCCCATCAGAAAGATATGCAACCTGCCCACTGTCACTAGTGACAACATAATACAGTCAAAAACAACTTCAGATAGCTCAAAACTCTGATTACATATAAATAATAATACCCACCCAACATAATGTTCAAATGTAAGACATATATTGTATCTTGTTATACTCCTACTTAGAAAAAAACTCTAAAATAGGGCTTTCTGATGGATTTAGAATATCTAAATCCAGACTTCCTTCAAGAGCTTACAATTTGTCCGGTCTCATTCTGTTTCATCTACATTCTCACAGAATATACTCCAAACACCATGAGTTTTTATGGTTCTTTCAAACACCTTCAGCTTCTCTGTTTTCTGGGGCCTTTGCACAATCTGTTCCCATTACATGGGATTTCTTTCTCTATTGCAGGATGAATTATCTTCCTTATTCAGTATTTCTCAAATTAAATTTCATCACTTTTAAAAGGCTTTCTCTGGGCATCAAATCTAGAACATGTCCTGTATTTTTCATTTATTCTCTAACTCAGTCATTTATTCATTTCTCCTCCAACATTAACTGTAATTTGTAGTTATTTTATTTGTTTTTGCTTTTAACTTTTTTTACATGTCTTTCCATGAAAGAAGAAATCATGTCTATGTTGTTTAACATTATATTCCAAATGTCTATATTGTGCCAATATATACTGAGCATATGTACTCAATAAATGTCATTATTTTCTTGGCTTCACTGTCATAAATATAACTTCCAACTCATGTCTCTAAATTTTGTTTTCTCTAATATATACTCTAGTTCCATGTCTCTAATCACTTACTGAATATTTATACCTGGATATCTCATGTTCAATTAAAAATAATTATGAGCCGGGCTCGGTGGCTCAGCCTGTAATCCCGCGCCTTTGGGAGGCTGAGGTGAGTGGATTGCCTGAGCCCGCGGGTTCGAGACCTGCCTGGGCAGCGAGACCTCATCTTTACAATAAATCAAAAGATCAGCCGGGCATGGTAGCACATGCCTGTAATTCCGGCTACTTGGAAGGCTGAGGCGGAAGGATCGCCGGAGCCCAGCAGGTTGAGGCTGCGGTGGCCGGAAGCGGCCACTGCACTCCAATCTGGGCGACAGAGTGAGACTCCAACTCAAAAATAATAATAATAATAATAATTATGAAACAAACCTACACTGATGTCCAGTGTTGCACCACCTACAGAATATAAACACTTTTAGAGGTGCTGTTAAAATAAAGCTTCATTTTTCTTTTCTGTGTATTAAATGTTGCTCTGTGTATAGAGGATGTGTATTAGTTATCAATTGCCACAATGATGCTACATAACAAAACCCATAAAACCACAATGGCATACAATATTAAACATCTATTGTTTATGCATCTAGGGTGGTCAGCTAAGAAGCTCTGCTGATCTTGACCAGGTTTACTCATGTATCTGCAGATTGTCTGGCTGTCAACTGTTCCAGGCTATTCTGGTACCAACTAAAGAGACTCCACTCCATTATGTTCTTCTGGTGATAATAATAATAAGTATAAGAGAGTAGCCTCACGGCAGCAACGAGGCCGTCCACGGGGCTCCGCGGCGTCCTCGGCGCAAACGGGGTTAATACAGTCATTTGCTGCTGCCTGGGGAAAGAGGTAGTTACCGGCTGGCGGAGGGCGGGCCGGGCCGGTGGAGCCTGTGGATGACGCTAGTGGTGGGCGGGACCGGAAAAAAAAAAAAAAGAGTAACCCCAGTGCAGTAAGCCTCTGCTTGCATCATGTATATTCACATTCCATTTGCTAAAACAACTCCTTGAACCCAGAATCAAGAAGTTGGACAGGGGAGAAGGGCCTTGAAAAATAATGTAAGGCAAAGGACATGGATACAGGAAGGGGTAAAGAATTGGCACTATTAATGTATCAAAGTATTAGAGGAAGAAACCAAAAAAAGACTTAAATTTTGATCTTCATTAAGTTATATTTTAATACTGGAACTGACACAAAAGCAAAAAGTTTACCAGAAGGTACATGTTATGATAGAGATGCGTTTGGAGAACTAAAATGTGACTTTGAGGGAGAGAGAAAGTCCTCACAGTGGAGGCAACAATGCATAGATGTTGAAGGAACAACAGGAATTTTTCAGACTGAAAAGTTATTGAAGGAAGGAATAAGAAATAACAAAGAGGTAAGGAAAAGTACAGTGTGTTCTGGGAATAGTAACTGGTGTGATCCTATTGAGGTATAAATAGTGATGAAATGCATTAAAAAGGAGGACAAATTAGAGCCAAAACTGGAAATATAAGTTAGACTTAGAGGATGGTTATTGCACTGTTTTAAGCAAAAGTACTGTCAAAATGCACGAAGAGTCTGCAGACAATATTCATTGACTAACAGCTTTCTTCCCTTTTTTATTCTCAGTTAGTGGGACCCTGGTTTCATTCACGGTATCAACATACCAAACTCCAGGAGGTCATTCATGGTTGGGTTTAGCCAATCACAAAACCCCAATTGCCCTCTGTTACATGTTTGCTCTCTCAGATCCCATTTCTCTAGGAGTGTGCCTGTGACCCAGTTCTGCCCAATAAGACTAAGTCTTCCTGAGAATTCTTGTCAGGACTTTGCTTTGTGTGTAAGAAGACAAAGCTTCTTAAGGAGAAAGCCTTTGCTATTTTGTGCCCAACTTCCTATAATATATTTGTGTGACCAGAGGATATGGTGAACACATTATAAACTGACAATGATAAGCCACAAGTAGGAGAACTATCACAGTGGGGCTGGGCTGCAAAGAGAAATGATGAAAAGAGAGATGACATTTTTGATGACATCACTGAGCTGCTGAATAAACTGGACTTATGGCATTTAGAATTCTTCAAATGTAAGATAATGAAATGTCTCCAATAATTAAGCCACTGCCGCTTGAGGTTTTATGTTACGTGCAACCTCTTTTTTGTAATGAATTAAAAGAGACTTTGTGGATCAACTACTTACCCATATGAAAGTTCAACAAAAACACCTAAGAACACTAACACCATTTATCTTATGAATAATGGGATGCTGTACAGTTTGCACTCCAGATTCTCGGTGCCTTCTACTTCATCCTTCTCTGTTTGCCAAAAGGCTGGCATTTGTGAACCTCCTAAATGGACTTTCTTGACTTCAGGCCTCCAGTTTGTTTCAGTTATTGGAAGTCACCAGCAAGAGAATGGGAGGTGGGAAAGAGTGAGGACAGGGTATTTATTCCCTTTCCCCTCTTCATTGTGGGTGAGAATTGTCTTTATCCTTCTGCCAAAGGCTACAATTCCTACCCTCTGGTTCTAATGATCACTTTGTACCTTAACCCCTCTAAGGAGATAATTTCCAATTCTTGCTAGCCGCAGGGTACCATACCATTATTTGTAGGTTTCTCTTATCTTTGCCCACAACTTTATAAATAGGCCCTTTATTAATTCTCCCTAGTGTCCCTATTTGTGTATGTCATCTGTTTCCTGCCGTAATTTTGACCTAATCAAGTAGAAAGAGTATGAGATTTTGCATATAAAAAACAAGGGTACAAATACAAACTTACTGACTAAATAAACTGGGGCAAGTTTCATTAGAGTGCTATTCTTTTATGTATGGGGCAATACAGTAATACCTATACCAGAGGATTATTGGGAGGACTAAATGTTAAATACCTTAACAGTTCCTGGCACATAGTAACTGCTTAATAATGCAAGTTTCTTTTTCATCTCCTCTACTCCAACTCTTTTTCTGAATTACTAAATAAGAATCAGTTGATTCTAAAGGCACCAATTTTATATAGAAGACCTAAGGCCTATCTCTTAACATAAAAAATAAAGAAATGCCTTATGTATCTCTGCTCTCTCCACCGTGGTCATTACAAACATCAATAACTAATTACAGCACTTGCCCATACTGAGCTCTGATGTGAGCTAACAATCCCTCCCAAAAAGGCCTTTTAAAGTACTATTTTTCCCTCTCCCCTTTTGAAGTCTTTGTTTCTGATCATTCTAGGAGCATCAAAGTCCCAAGTTAAATTGCAAATTGCTTAAAATAACAGATAAAGTACGCATTCTTAGCATTATCTCTGATAGCCGGGCTTGGTGGCTCAGCCTGTAATCTCGTGCCTTTGGGAGACTGAGGTGAGTGGATTGCCTGAGCCTGCGGACTCGAGACCCGCCTGGGCAGCGAGACCTCATCTCTACAATAAATCAAAAAATCAGCCGGGCTTGGTAGCACATGCCTGTAATTCCAGCTACTCGGAAGGCTGAGGCGGAAGGATCGCCGGAGCCCAGCAGTCCGAGGCTGCGGTGGCCAGGAGCGGCCACTGCACTGCAGTCTGGGTGACAGAGTGAGACTCCAACTCAAAAAAAAAAGAATTTTCTCTGACATTCTATAACAGCTAAGATTTGAAGCATTTTTGAGTGGCTCAACAATGAATTGTACATTTGGCCCTTGGAATAATTCTACCATCTTGGTAGAGTTGCCAATAATAAATAAACAAATGAAGGAACAAAACAAGAAGCCTGAGAGGTTCTTTCTTGCAGAGAGCAGATTACATTATCGATTTATCTCTCTAGATCACAGGATGAGACATGAATGGAATATCATCTAGTTATACTCTATTACATTGCAGAGTGAATTATCAGTGCATATTATATAAGTTTTGATATTGTTGTTTAAGACTTGATTAACTAGTTGGTGATATTAATATACAATATACATATACATATAATATACATAGCAGCATTTGTATTTAAATAGAAATTCAACATATCTCTCTGATAAAAAAAATTTGCTTGCAGTAGGAAATATTGCTGTACAGTGTTCATTCCTCTTATTATTTTTTATAATACACAAGTAATATAATTATGGCACAGAAATTCTCATTTTTCTCAAATATATTCTAAAAAAGAAAGAAAGATGAATAAATACTGTTGTAGATAATATTGTTTATGAAGCTTGTAAATTAGCTAATATAAAAAATGCTAAAACTCTGGTGTATAATATAGAACTACAAATGTATATTTCCAAGGTTGCCTAACTGAAAAACTAATCTACATGACTAATATGTTTGGCAAGTATGTATGTGAATTTATTGATCCATATGTCCATTTGCCCACATGAAATACCATCAAACATGTTATGTGTGGGTCTATAGTATGAGAGTCAGTGGAATATTTTATAACATTTATGCGCACTCATGTTTAAAGATGCTGTGTTAAATGCTTTACATAAACTATTCAATTGCCATAGCATAGCATAATAAAATATATGTTGTAACTATATCTATTCTACAGATGAGAAAATCAAAGTCCAAAAATGTTATGTAAATTACCCAAAGTCCCAGAGCTTGAAAATAACAGAATAGCTCTCAAATACTGTGCTTCTATTGCAAAGTCAATGCTCCTTAAAAATTTATTACATTCTCTCCTGTATACACCATGTCTGATAATATTCTTTAAAGGCAAATCAATAAATATCCATTGCATATAGTAAAAAGAATGTTAAAAAACATGGTTATCTAAGATAATGAAAGTTCATAATGACATAATGAATGATCAAGTATATCCAAGGACACAATGAAAAAGGATTGACTAACAGTGAAATGAACAGGGAAAAAATATGGTAAATTAATTTTTAATATTTCCATTTACTTAACAAACGTTTATTAAGTCCCCACTCCCACTAGGTGTTAGGCTCTGTGTTCCATAATAGGATTACAAAAATCCAAAATACACCAGCTCTGTCTTCAAAAAGGCTAAAATCAGAGAACTGATGATGTATAAATACGTTGTTCCAAAGGACAGGATAATAATCTCACCAACAATAGTAGGGGCACACAAAAAAATCATCCATCCTTAAGATAGATGAGTAGAGTTGAGTGTTGAAGTAAATAGAAAAAAATAAATATTTTTTCTAAGTCTTATATTTTTATTAAAAACAGATTTGTTTAGATTTAGTTTACCTATCATTAAATTCACATTTTTAAAGTACACAATTCCATGGTTTTTAGTAGATTCACAATGTCATGCAATCATCACCACTATCTAATTTTAGAATATTCTTTACTCTGAAAGAAACCTGTGATCATTATTAGTCACTTCCCATTTTCCTGCTCCTCCCCCTCACCTCCTGGAAATTATTCATATATTTTCTTTTTTTTGAATTTCTTATTCTGGACATTTCAGATAAATGAAATCATAGAATATGTGGTCTTCTGCAACTGGCTTCTTTCACTTAGTATAATGTTTTCAAGGATCATCCATGCTGTAGCCTGTATCAATATTTCATATGCTTTTATTGCCACATAGTATTCCATAGTATACATTTATTCATCTCTTAATTAGTTGATGAACATTTGGGTTGTTTCCACTTTGAGGATACTATGGGAAATGTTTCTATAAACATTCACGTACCAATTTTTATGAGGACGTGTTTTTATTTCTCTTGAATATACATCTAAGAGTGGAGTTTCTTTGTTATATGATAATCCTATGATTATTTTATTTTATTTTTAATTCAATGGATACATAATCGCATATATTTATGAGGTGCTTGTGATATGTTAATACAAGCATACAACGCATAACGATCAAATCAAGGTAACTGGGAGATCCATCACCTCAAGCATTTATCATTTGTTTATGTCAAGAACATTTCGATTCCCCTTCTTTAATTATTTTAAAATATGCAATAAATTATTGTTAACCGTAGTTGTCCTATTGTGCTACTGAGCACTAGATCTTATACCTTTTATCTGTTAGGTTTTTGTACCCGTTAGCCAACCCGTCTTTATGCCCACACCTACTACCCTTCCCAGTCTCTGATAACCATCATTCTACTCTCTCTGAGTTCCATTTATTTTAGCTCCAACATATGAGTGAGAATGTGATGTTTGTCTATCTATGCCTGGCTTGTTGCATGTAACATAATGTCCTCCAGTTCCACACATGTTACAAATGGCAAGATTTCATTCTTTTTATGGCTGCATAATATTCCACTGTGTATCTGTACTGCTTTTCTTTATCCATTTATGTATTGATGAGCACGTAGGTTGATTTCACATCATGGCTATTGTGAATAGTGCTGCGAATAAACATGGGAGTGCAAATATCTCTTCGATATACAGATTTCCCTTCTTTTGGATATATACTCCAGAGTGGAATTGTTGGATCATATAGTAGTTCTGTTTTTAATTTTTTGAGGAAACTTCCTACTGATTTCCATCATGGCTGTATGATTTTACATTTCCACCAACAGCGTGCGAGTGTTTCCCTTTCTCCACATCCTCGTCAGCTGAAGGGACAACCACAGAATGGAAGAAAATATCTGTAAACTACCCACCTAACAAGGGATTAATCTAGAATATATAAAGAATTCAAACAGTTCAATGGCAAAAAGACAAATAAACTATTTTTAATGCATTTTCCTTGTCACTTATGGTTTTAGTATTATATCTTTTTAAAATTTCTAATCCAAAATAATAGGAATATATTCTGTTTTCTTCTAAGACTTATATAGTTTTTGTTTTTTCATTTATGTCTATGATTCATGTTCAGTTAATTTCTGTATATGATATGAGATGAGGAGTTCCAACTTCTTTTTCTATGTGTAGATATCTCCTTGTCCCAGCACCATTTGTTGAAAAGACTATACTTCCCCCTATCAAATTGTCTTGGCACTCTAGTAGACAATCATTTTACCCTAAATGTAAGGATTTATTTCTAGACTCTCAGTTCTATTCCATATTTTTATGTTATCCTTATGTCATAAATATTTTTGACTGTTGAAAGATAAATGGATATTTCCTAGCCAGAGAAGAGTTCATGTGGGGTAGGAACAGAAATAAGACATTAGTAGAGATGTGGAAGAGAAACACAATGACCACATTTGAGAAGAAGTGAGCTTTGGCTACAGCAGGTAGGTGGAGCAAGACAGTTAGTGGAGAGAGAGGTAAGGTCTAGAACTAAGGAGTTTGACCTTTGCCCTACATAAATGTGGCGCATAGCCGGGCTCAGTGGCTCAGCTTTGTAATCCCGCACCTTTGGGAGGCTGAGGTGAGTGGATTGCCTGAGCCTGCGGGTTCGAGACCCGCCTGGGCAGCAAGACCTTATCTCTACAAAAAATCAGCCGGGCATGGTAGCACATGCCTGTAATTCCAGCTACTTGGAAGGCTGAGGGGGAAGGATTGCCAGAGCCCAGCAAGTCGAGGCTGCGGTGGCCGGGAGCGGCCACTGCACTCCAGTCTGGGCGACAGAGTGAGACTCCAACTCGAATAAATAAATAAATAAATATGTCAATAAATAAATTGGTGCTTATGAAGTCTTTTACCCATGATCATATTTGACTTTGAAAAGGTCTCTCTAGCAGCAGTGTTAAAGTTGAACTGAAAGACTGTACTGAACACGGAGAGACCATTTCAAAAATTACCTCATGTTCAGAAGACCCTAAAGTAAGACAGTAGCAATGGGGCCAGAGAAGAGGAATGGATACACTACACAGATGTATGAAAGTAAAACTCAGTAATATTTCTTCACCAGCTGAATGAGTTATGTCAAGAGAAAGGGAAAAGTTACACATTATTTTCATGTTTCTGCTGAAGAATGCTACTCATCAAGCTAAAGAACACAAGAGAAGGACTGGGTTTGAACAAAACAATCATTTCCACTTGGGACACTTTGTATGTGTCCTGAGTACTTTCTATGTGTCAAGCATTATATTCATTGTTTTATATATAGCATTTTCTTTTACTATGTGTTCTTTAATTCATATGCATTATGCCACTTAAAAGGAGCATTATAGCTCTGCAAGATTTTATTGAATTTATTTTACAGATGAAGAAACTAAGTCTCAGGAAAGATTCAAAAGCTATCCTTTTCATGTAGATAGTGTGTGTGGAAGAAATACATTACAAGTAAAATAGAAACAGGAAACCTAACCCACTCGTTACATTCCTCTCTGTTGAAATTACTTTTAATTTTCATCACATTTTAAAGACACATACAAATAAATAGGTTGGAATGGGGAGCAGATGGGAAGATAATTGTATTTAAAATCTTCCTTATTGTAAAGTTAAGAAAATTATTGTAAATTTAAATTCAACGGATATTTATTGAATATTTATTGTAGCAAGACAGTTTATAAACACATCTATATAGATTACCTGTCTTAACCCCTACAAGAATTCTGTAAAGTACAACATTTCTTGTTTTGTAAAGGAGTAACCTGTACTTGGAGACTTTCTTGATTTTGAATTCAGTTTTTTTCTACTTTATTTGGTTTCCAAATACTATGCCTTTACATGGAAATGTCTATTCATCAATCATTTATTTGAGTAACTATAACTCTTCTTATAGTGATAATAAAGGAAAGAAACAAGACAATTGAGCCTTTTGATTCTATAACAATTATCTTGAGCCTGGTGTCTCCAAATTCTGAAAAGATTTCACTTTTGACTCTTTGGGGCTTTTTTCTGCATTATGAAACACATGTGAGAGTTATAGAAATACATAAATAAATCCTGTATAGTATAAATTGCCTTGCAATTATTTTATCAAGCTTCTGATTTCTGGAAAGCAAATTATCTACCCAAAACACGGCACTTACTCACAAACATATTTTGAATTTACTAACGAATTATCTTTAGGTTTCATTTGAATAAGCTTCAGTTCTTCTTTAAAATCCACAATGTTTCCCCCATGTTTTCTTTTTTGAAGTAAAGTCCTTTTTAAAAATAATTTTTGTTTTAAATATTATTGGCTGGCTCGATGGCTCAGCCTGTAATCCCAGCACTTTGGGAGGCTGAGGTGAGTGTCTTGACTGATCCCGCAGGTTCTACACCAGCCCAGGCAACTTAGTGAGACAAGTTAATAAATCAAAAATTAACCGGGCATGGTACCATGCCCTGTAGTTCCACCTACTTGGAGGCTGAGGCAGAAGGATTGCTGGAGTCCAGCAAGTCAACGCTGGGTTGGCTGTAAGTGTGCCACTACACTCCAGCCTGGGCAACAGAGTGAGATTCCAACACATACACACAAAATTATTAACACTATTTTTACTTATCTTTAATGCACATAAGAAACAATCAAGATAAAATATATACTTTCATAAATGCTTTTTATATTATGTGTTATAAATATAGAACACATAAATACATAATACCTTATTGTCACTCAAAGTTGTGTTGTCACCTGTGTATTTACATAGCATAATATCTCTAAATGTCATCTTTTAGTGTATGATTATAATGGAAATTTGTGAACACTACAGAATTTAGAAATTGAGAGCTGGCTTAGCCCTTGAAAGCAAAGTATTCTAACCCAGGATTAAAAATAAAAATTAATATTATACAAAGGGTCATCTCAGGACATAAAGCTGTTTTGTCACTTTATGCATGCAAACTATTTCTTGCCATTTCTTTTGACAAGTTACGCTTACTATTGGGCTACTTAAACATGATCTCTATTCCATTTTGTAATATCCTATGTACCTTCCCAAATTGATCAGAAGACCAAATTCAAGACTTCCAACACATCTGAGCTTACAACAATATGCTTCAGATAACTGTCTCTAAATACTGTGGGCCTACAGTCTGTTTTTTAGCCCAGCAATTTTATAGCAATATTATAAAGCAATGACTTCAATTTCATATAATCATACTTGGCACAGATAGTGGCTCTTATCCAGACCTATTTAATTTCACCTTTTAGGAATTATGTAAATATCATATATCTCTTTTTTTTTTAATTTACCACTACAGTGTTACATTACTGACCTCATCTTTCATAGACCACACAACATATCAACCTTAGCATTTGTCATTTTTGCGCTTAGCTCATGTGGTGAGCACCTGACAACTATTCTTAAAACTTACCACCCACTCACTCTCCTGCTCTGCCTCTGACTTTTAAATCACGTGTGTTAATTTCTATTGAGACTTGGCTGACAAGCAGGATATGATGTACTATGCAGGTCCATGATCACAGAGGTACAATACCAGGTCAGTGTAGGATTTTAATGACGTAGTTATTTATAATAGTTTTGGGGATATGACTAGAATTAAGTAGAACCTAAGCAAAAGACTTTTGCAAAGCATGTAACATTTTGCTCTTGAATGCATCTCCATTCTATTGTGCAATGAATATGTATATGGTCTATGGATTGAGGTAGATCTGTTAGAGTCCCATTCTACTACTTCTAAGCTATGTGACTTGAGGAGTATTCTTATCCTGAGGTTCAGTTTCCTCCTCTGGATAGGTAACCATAATGGTGCCAACCACATGGACTTATTAGGGGGATTACAAAAAAATTCACATAAAGCACTAGCATATGCCTACCTCAAAAATGAATTGCTCCATAAAGTATAGTCGTTGTTGTTATTATTGTTGTTGCTACTGTTACTTTTGGGGTTTGAATGGAGTCTGTATGTTTAAGATGGGCCAGATCAGCAAGATTGGACCCAAAGAGGAGCAAAGCATGTTATTGCCAACTTTCAACTAACTTTGGGCAACTTTAACTCTTCTTTTAGAAAATCCGTTATTCCTTGGTTTTATGTTTTAGATGTTTTCCCAAAACATTTTGGAGGAAAGAAGCATAAAAACAAAGTACTTGGTTATGAATACAGTCCTGATAAATTGTACCCTCCATGTACCCTTTTCTTTTTCCAAAGTACCTGTTTTCCATCTCTGCTCTCTGGCACACAACCCTGTTGTTTTGGCCAACTACAGCAGGTAAAACAAGAACAGTGATTAGTTAAACGTGTGTCAACAACTACACTTTGGGGAAAAAAGGTGTAACTCCAGCCCTGTCATTTACCAACTGTATGACCTCTCTGTGCCTGAATGTTCTATTTTAAATGGGGTTAATAATACCATCCATCTCAGAGGGCTGCGTGAAATAATACATTAAAGTGTCTAGAACAGTGCTGGCACATGGTGGTGCTATATTAAGTCTTGGTTTTCTGTTACAGTATGCTGAACTCATAACACAGCATTGCATGCACACATGCACTCATACAAACATAAAACTGACATTTCCTTTTCTGCTTCCTTTCTTTCTATGGTGAGTCCTTAAGTAATCTTCATTACATACACATTTATAAAGAATGACATTCATTTGTCTCCTTCTTTCAGTATCTTAGTCACTCCTTGGTATGTACTGTTAGGAATTTGGAAACATCAAGTTCTTGTTTTAGTCCACAAAAGTACACTAAGTGCTCTTCTGTTGTTCTAGCTTTTAAGCTTAACTAAAAGCTGCTACATAGCTCTGCTTTATCTTCTGAAAATAGTCAAAACCTGAATTTTATTCTAATAGTTACACCCTGTGTGTAACTGATCCTCTTTGATGGAGTCTGATAACATTGTCATGTTGTCATAGTTGTGATTGATTCCATAGGTTCATTTATAGTTACAGTTCATCACTGTGAAGCAACACAAACACACACGCACACACGTGCGCACACACCCCCCTTCCTAACCTCAGTATGGGATGGGAAGATAATAAAGGAGATAAGAGGATTCTGACATTTCTACATTGAACTGACAGTCTCTGTTATTGGTCCCAATGTCTCAGACATTTTGATATCAGCAGTTCCAGTGATAGTAACTGTAAGTTAACTCTACACCACAGCTTTTGTTGAGAAAAAGTTCATTTTTCTTTGGAAAATAAAGACTAAGTATCCTAGGAAGGTTATAGATTTATTAGGTAAGTTACAATTATTTTTGTGTAGGGTCTATTCTTCTTGACTTGAGAGTGTCAATTCCTTTGCAAAAACAACAGCAACAACAACAACAACAACAGTATTTACCATAAAAGAGATTCTGTGGCATCGAGTTTAGAATCAAATGTAACATATGATATTTGTCACCATTATTTCTAACATGTTTCTAGTATGTCTATGGCACTTATGATGCTGTGTATTGTGATAAAGGAAATATTGATTGCTTCCAGGATATTACTGAAAGAATTTATAACACATAGGTGATTGGAATTGAATTATGTACATGAGATACCTGGAGTCTTTAAAAAGATCCAGCCAGCCAAGCATCTGGCTCAGAGACTAAGAGGTTAATAGCTTTATTAAAGATTATAAGACCCTCTGTTTCTGTGCATTTTTCTAATCAAATATATTTATCTATATGGGTTGAATATATGTTATTTTCTAGGTTATAAGAATAAAACATAAAATATTTCACAAGTGAGATTATTTTATATGAACACATTTTATGACACTGTATATTATGCTACATTATCTAATTTCTCTAGAATGAATAAGGAAAGTATTTATCAAAGAGGAACTAAATCAGAGTAATGGAATTTAGCAGAAGTATTTCAAAAATAAAGATTGAGAGTTTTAAGATCACTTGACAAAATTTGATAATCTGAATTAGGCACATTTGTTTTGCTGAAATTTTTTTGTCTGCATCCTATTTTCCTTTAGTAAGTATAGTGTTAGAAATATACTAACTGTTCTTTTGCTTTTAAGGCTGCAGTCATTTCTTCAATAATAATATATATGCGCATGATATCTCACTACATTATAACTGTAAATGATAATGAATATATCAGTAATTCTCAGTTTTCAACCTAATTGTTTCAGAGTTGGTGGACAAAGTTTAGTTGTTGTAAAGTCAAATCCTGATATCCTCAAGACACTAGATTATAAATTTAACTTAGTCTATGAAAATTCATTTCAAACTAAAAAATTACAAAAGGTAATTATGCATACATACACACAGAAAACATTTATAATTAAATATATAAAGTCAAACCTAATATGATAGTCACCCCAGAATAAGAAAAGAGATCTAATGCCAGGAATAAAGGTGATTATACATTTTAAAAATGAGCAAGATAGATTTGTGTTTATTATACCATAAATCACCAAAGTTGACACAACAATAATCAAATTACTATAGCAGACATTTTTGAAGTTGTTTGAGAATCATGCCCAGAAAGTTGCTTAGACTAGTTGTTTTTGTGGAAACTTTTTTCAAACCTTCCAGGGATGTATAATTGTCAAAGCATCAAAATTACCGTGGAGCACCATTAAAAAAAGATCTTCGGACTCATTTTGAAAGGTTAATATATTCCTGATCCGAAAACCTGGCACATATAGGATAAAAAGAGAAAGATGTAAACTAATCACATTATTAATAAAGTTGCTAAAATTAGAAATAGATCTTAGAAAAGTAAATACAATAGTACATTAAAAGAATATTAGATCCTGATCTAGTAATCAACAACAATTACTTTTGCTTCCCCACGGTCCACATGCTAAACATGCTGTCATTATTATTTCCTCTCATGATTGTGTATTGCCTCTCAGTAGAGATTGTTAGAGAAGAGAAGTAAATAGGAGGACATGGGTAGTTTGAAAAGGGAAACTCACCTACTGTGTCAGTTCACAAGAGGAAACACTGCCCCATGGTCCCCAGGAAATAAAGGTTTAAAAGTGGTCCTATTTTCCTTTCTGTATTTTTAAATGCTTTGAAAGACACATATCATATTTATAATCTGTATATATATATATACATATATATATGCAAAAATACTCAGAAAAGAAAAAAAACAAGCAAGCAAACAAACAACAACAACAAAACCAAACAAAAACATCATAAATATTTCTGCATGGGGATGTGACTGGTAGAGTCTTTAATATATGAACCAACAAAGTTTGGAGTGAAGACTTCTATTCCCATAAATATATCTGTACAGACATGGCCATTCTTCATTGCTCAAAGAACCTTGAAACTGCATTTAAATTAAGACCATCTGGCCACCAGATTTAAACTGCTGACTAGTGTCCTAAAATTTCTTCTAAAATCAGCTCAGGCTGAGGTAATCAAGTCACCATCAACCTCAATAATCTTGTCAGTGTTCCCCTCAACTTGGTGCAATGTTGGCTAAGGTTAAATCCATTTGGTCATCATAAATACAAAAACTAGTCAATACTCTGAAGACCTTCTATGGAAAGAAACATTATCAGAGCAAGGGGTTTACAGTTCAAGCCAATGAAAATTGGAATTTGTCTAAAACTATGAGAGTACTTTGTAATCAAATTGCCATAAGAACTACCAATAATAAAACTAATTTGATTATGGAGACACACTTTACTGAATATAAATAGAAATTATAAATTATATACACACACACTTGGAAATATATATTCTTGTGACTATGAACATGCATGTGTGTGTTTGTATATAAAATTTAAAACATAATAGCTACTTATGTTTATAGTTGTCAGCTAGAGCACCCTGACCGTGAAATATTTCATCTTATGAACAGTAGAAAGTCTAAATATCCTCCCAACGATTCCTGCAAGTTCTTGGAAACTAGTGTCCCTCTGTCTTCAATTTCTTGCCTCTTCTGAATTACTTCCATTCAGATATTATTCCACAATTTCCAACTCGTGAAGTCCCTGTCCTACACTAATGGGGTAGACCTCATACCTTTCCATTAATTTCTACCAAAAATAAAACAAAGTAAAATACAAAACAACAGCCAAAAGCAAAACAAAAATTAAAAGCCACCTTCACCTAAGAAAACTGTGAATATGGCTGACTTTACATTTCAGAAATGCAAAGAACTTAAAACTGAACATTAGCCACTTCTTTAAAATAGTCCCTTAGCCCTTTCCAATTGTAAAACTGAGAGATCTAGCTTCCTGTCATGCTGTAATGTGCTAATTCTTCATATCTTCTTTCCCACCCCTCCCTTATTCCCTGCATCTTTCTCTCTCTTCTTCCTTTTCTTCCTTCTTTCTTTTCTACCTCTCTCTCTCTCCTTCCTTTTGTATCCTTTTTATCTACCCGACTTTTTTCTTGGCTCTTCCTCCATCATCAGTAGATTGGCTTTACACTATTTTTTTGTGAGTTTAACTCATGTTCTCAGGATCCCTTTCTCTACCTCGAGTAGCTAATCGAACTATTTTCTCAAAGAGAGTTTTCTTCCTAAGAGGAATTCTGAAGCCAGTTGTTAAAGGATAATACATTTTTTCCTTGTTCTATTATATTTGACCAACCCAGGGAAAAGGACATTTTTCAAATTGTTCTTTTAGCCTGATTCAAAAAAAGAATTAACAATCACTCTCTCAACATCATCTAATATTTATAAATTGCCCTTCTATAAGACCTCTAAGTTGTGGATGCAGCTGGCATACCAAAGCAAACTATCACAGAGACAAAAAACTGAATACCACATGTTCATATAAGTGGGCCCAAAACACTGGTCACACTAGCACAAGGGTGGGATCGGCAGATGATGGACACTGCTAGGGGAGGGAGGGGCCATGTGGCAACACACTGGGAACCTGGTTCACTATTAGGGGGAGAGGGGATCAGTTAGAAGCCCAAATTTCACCTGCATGCAAATTGCTTATGTGGTAAATCCCCACTTGTGCCCCACAACTCTAAAATTTAAAAAATATAAAAAAACTTCAAGCTGATTCAAATCTAAAACCTCCATTAGACCTATGAAAGATTATCTAAAAAAATTGCAGTCTTATAGGAACTTATAATCATGCTATGAACTCTGAACTTTATTTGTTAAAGTAAACTGTTGCATTCAGCCAATAATTTAAACTATGACTTCAAAGTAGAGGGTTTGAAAAACTAAGAACTTATGCTTGCTGTGTTCTATATGGAATACAAGGAAGAAGGTTTGGCTTTGCCCTTCTTCAAAAAATACTCCACATATTTGATATGTGTTAATGTAGATTGTCGAAGAATGTCCATTTGCAGTTTGAAAAATAAAATTAAAATTAATTCTGGTTCAAAATTACTCCGTAGGAAACAGGCTACTACTGCCACCTGGGGGAGGTTCTTTCTGCTTCATTCAAGAAAGTCAGTGTGCTTATCAGATGAATTAAGTCAGTTTGTTTTTCTGACAAGCACAGTTCATTTTTCTTTGTCATAGCCACACAGGAAGAAGACTTTAACTCTCTGCCCATGAAGTTGCAAGGCAACTTCCAGATGTCTTCAAGTTCCCTTCACCCAGAAACACATACTTCAGAGACCTTGAAAGATGCAAGAGAAGATGAACTAGAATATAGCCATGCTAAGGCTTCTGTATCTTAATACGCTAAGAAAATAATTATGGGAAGTGTGAGTTATATACTAAGAAGTGGAAAAATAAAATTTGAGCTTTCAATGACAAAACTTAAGTTTTTAAGAAAAAAACTTATGTGTCTTCAAGTTATACTTAATTTTATTCCTTTTCTTAAATATGCTATCATCAATTGATATAAAAATTACATGAGCTGATATAATCAGGTTAGTGATTTCATCAATTATGATAAGATAACAAGTTTAAATTATATGGGCATAGCCAAAATAGTTTTCTCAGAAAATTATGAATGGTATTTATGAACTAAATGCTGATGTGAAGTCATTGTCTTATTATTGTACATAAATTACATACCTATTTATTGAAACTTTTTATGAAGTAGTAATATGGCTTTCATCAATTAAAATGGAAAAATTGTTATAGAATATCTAGTTTCTGTTCAATACCTACCAATCTTTCATTTCTTCATGCTATCAATAAAATGTTACCTATTAGAAACATACTACATAAAATAATTTAATCCTGAATATAGAAGTTTCAGGAAGAAACTATTAAAATCACAAGTTTGTCAAGTGACATAAAAAAGTCAGTGCTGATTAGAGTAAGACAACTAATCATTTATGAAGAGGATGTCTGGTAATACATTAACTAAATAAAATACATACAGTGTCAGTCCCAGAATGGTACAATAATACTATCAGAAGTTTAAAGTTCATACCAAAGAACAACTGTACCAGCTTGGGAGAAGTCTTTGTGAGAAAGCATTTTCAAGGCTGGAAAAGGTAAGTGGAAAACAGCAAATGGATTGGGATTACATAATTAATTTTTAAAATAAATTACACATTTGATTTGGGAGTAAAAAGAAATTAACTGCATCTTAGCCATGACAGACCCCAACCGAATGATCTGAGTGAGCTGGTGTAAACTTGAAAGATCTCCATAATGAGTATCTTTTTTATGTTGGTATGAAATTTCTTCAGGGTGTTCACTTGAGGGTCTGGGGATAGTGGGGTAAGGGGACTTAGGGGACAAGAACATTCTGAGGTACTTAAAGAGGATAATAGAGTTACAAAGTATAAGCAAAAATAATAAATATGCAATATTAAAATCTCTTTTTTTCTGAACCAGCAGTTTGAGCACATTTGGCAATTAGCCAGTGCTCTGTTTATCATCTAGTGAAAATGACTGATGACCTTAAAATGCTATAAGAGGTTTATGCTTTGTACAAAAGATTAACTATACTTTACAGGTAGTGTTAACGAAACAGACTCTTCTGAGATTCTCCTCCCTCATAACTGAACTGTACAATGTGATAGGCTTTACTTTCTCTATTTAAAAGCCAATATTTTACAAAGTGGACCGTGGAGATGATTTATTAATTATTTAATAATAGAAATTACAGGGAGGCTGAGGCAAGAGGATTGCTTGAGCTCAGAAGATTGAGACCAGTCTAGGCAACATACTGAGACCTCGTCTCTAAAAAATTAAAAGAAAAAATTAGCTGGGCATGGTGATGTGTGCCTATAGTACCAGCTGAGTTGGAAGGGTGGCCTGGGACCAGAAGGTCGAGGCTGTGGTGAGCCGTGATTGTGCCACTACACTCCAACCTGGGTGACAAAGTGAGAACCTGTCTCAAAAAAAAAGAAAGGAATCACAAGTAGTTTTTTATTTTCATCAGAATGTTGCCTGACTGTAAATAATATTTTGTAAACAAAAACACAAGTCTTCTCTAGCATTATTCATATTTCAAAGGAAAGAGGCACCCAGGAAGTCAAGAAAGATGATTTTTTTTGCAGATGCCACTTGTGTATTCAGGGGGTGGGGAAGTGGGAAGGTGGGGGATGTCATTAAAAATGAAAGACAGACTATTTTTTTTCACTATCCTGTTCTTCTCTAATGGTGAATATTTTTCAACTACTGCTGCTAGTTTTGTCCCCGAGCTAAGGAATCTCAATACCCTTTGCTCAACCAACTCACCTGCCACACTGATGAGTTAGCATAATCTTCCTAAACATGGTTTATAGGATCTTCATGTGATTGTTTTTCCCTCATTTGTTTCCTCCTCCCTTTCTTATCTGTGTCTGACTTATCTCTCATGTCCCACCAGGGTGTCTCCACTTTAGTCACTCCATGCTTCAGTCACTATGAATGTAGGGATAGTAAATTAAAGATAGTACCTGGAGTACTCCAGGAAAGTTAAAACGTCTCATATTGGAGAAATGTAGAATCCTAATTACTTATGCTTTGCCTTTGTTTACCCACAGCCATGACAGACCCCAACAGGATGGTCATCAACTTGGCCCTCTTTGGCATGACTCAGAGTGGAAAAAGTTCTGCAGGGAACATTCTTCTGGGAAGCACTGACTTCCACAGTAGCTTTGCTCCATGTTCTGTGACCGAAGACTGTAGCCTGGGCCGCAGTTGTTACAACAGCTTCATGCGTCGAGCTGGGCAAGAGGTACTTCTGCAGGTCCGGGTATTAGACACTCCAGGCTATCCACACAGCAGGCTGAGGAAGAAGCATGTGGAGCAGGAGATCAGGGAGGCTCTGGCACATCACTTTGGGCAAGAGGGTCTCCACCTTGCTCTGCTGGTTCAGAGAGCAGATGTGCCTTTCTGTGGGCAGGAAGCAACTTACCCAGTCCAGATTATCCAGGTAATACAATGACATTATTTTCAAAACTGGTTAAAAGAATAGTTTAAACCACGAAGTGTTGGTCATCTTGGAACAGTCATTAAAAATTATTTGATTTTCCAAAGAGTTGTTTTTACAATTTCCTTTAGAGGCATTCAATCAGTCATTTTACCACTGGGTCATACAAAAAAAAAACTGAGATGCTAAACTTCAGAGGTTAACTAAGCCTTAAATACCTAAGAAGTTAAGATCCAAACATGTTTATAAATTATGGTTCCTGGACTATTTGCATTTGAACCAACTGGGCTCTTCATTTAAAATGAAGATTTCTTCAAAACCTGCTGAAACAGGAACTCAAAAGTAGAGACTACATATCTGCATATTCATAGCTTTCCAAATATTGCTTTATTTATATTTCAGGGTTCAGAAAAACTGAACTAAAATACTGAGTTGTATCCATTCAAGTCAAAGGGACAATTTCTTATAGTTCACCAACAAATGGGTGTTCATTCACTGATTTTGGTGGTTGAACACTCTATTGGGCACCTGGATAGTGCTTAATGATAGGTAAATGAGACATGAGCCCTGACTTCAAAAAGTTTACCGGCTAGAAAAGACAAATAGATAAGCCAGAATAAGACAAAGCATTAAGTGCCAAAGTAGTATATTTAAGAGGGGGCTTTATATGGCTTAAGTCATGGTAAACTTTCAAGGGAGAGCTATTCATTATTCATCGGAAGGAAATAAAGAATTTCAGATGCTTGCTCCATTTCAGCCATAAGAAGACAACAGGGAACTCAGTTGGAACACAAATAATAATTGTCACCTTTCCCTAGTGGTTCATCCCTGTTTGTTTGTTCATTCATTGCAGGTCACTAAGGTAGAAGCTCATTCAGCCAGTCTAGAGGAGGAGCTGAGTAAGAGACCTGGATATGGCTGCCCCTAGGAGATGGAGGGTGTGTGTGTGTGTGTGTGTGTGTGTGTGTGTGTGTGTGTGTGTCAGCAAGCCCCACATGGGCCATGACCAGTAATTCCTGGAAACTCTTCATTGAGCAGCTCCATTCTATTCAATCTCTTGATTCTTTAGTCTGAGTCCACCTAAATTTAACTGCTGGACTTCATTAGTATTACCCACAAGGCTCACTGAGTCACTGAGCTCAGAGAAGCCATATCTACTGGAATCTCTACAGATAAGCCATATGAAGCATAGAGAACAGACATTTTCTATTCAAGAACAATTTGTATAAATGCTCCTCTTCTTTTGGTCCAATCTCAGACTATACTGATATAGATAGTCATGCTCAGAAAGGTAGTATTATTTGCTTCAATGACAGGTTATTTTCCTCCAACTGGAAAAACATAAAATTGTTCTAAATTACAGGCACGTGTTTTGTTTTTCAGTAATTGTCCATGTTTCTAAAAAGGGGGGGCAGGTGGAGAAACCATCTGTGTAATCACAAGAAACTAGCGGAAAAAATCAGGTGACAAGAACATAAAAAATAATCCTCATCATCCAACTCTTGAAAAATAAAGGAAGTGCTGTATAAAAGTAAAGAAGAAAAAAGATGATTGCAATTAAGAAACAATATGGAATCTAAGAAAGCCACAAATCTCCCCCAAACTATTAAAGCCTGCATTTCAAACAATGTTTCGGACAGAAATCAAGAGTTGAGAAAACTGCATCCATAACATCAGTCTAATTTTTAGACAGCTAAAAAAATTTTTATTTAAAGATATTATTAAATAAATATTCAGCTTAGGCTATAAATGGATGTAATTCAGTAAATTCAGCAAATGCATAAACAACTATTTCTCAAATGGTACCCCGACTCTCTCCTTATGTCCCAATGTTTTTCTCTATGATGAACCCAAGATAAGCCCAAAAGGATATTTTAAATGACATACATTTTGAAAATAGATTTTTCTGGTTTTAGGATCCAGAACAATTTAGCATACAGAGCGATATTGCAATCCTTTTTTTTTTTTTTTAATACAAGAGAGTTAGATTCATACATGTCTCTGGTCTCTTTAAAACAGTATTTGGCACATAGCCTTCTTCTATTACAGCTGCCTTCTCTAACTAAATCAGTGTCCAATTCAGGAGTTGAAAGAAGATAGGAGATGGGCTATGGTGAAGCTCAGATCCAGAATATTTTTTCCCAGAATAAATAACTTTTGTCTCCCAAGAAAACTCAGCAGCTAAGATTGAGTAATCCTCAGAGTGGCCCATGACCCCCGGGAGGCACTGCAGAACGATTCTGGGGTTCTGCCATGTCTTTGCTTGATGGTCACCTAAGCACAAGCTGTCTGTTCATGGCCTTCTTCCCAAAGGTGCCTGGGATACTGGTGGCAGCCATCTGTATGTGCTCACAGATTGGGAGCAGATGCAGGATGTCTTAACATTCAATGGGACCAGCAGCTGTTAGGAAAGAGCAAGAAGCTGTTAGATCCTCGAGTTTCAGGCATTGTCTGGATTTCTTGTTCTTCCTGGCTGATGTAAAATGGAATGTCTGTCTACTCCTTTTCTCTATCCCACTTTGCAGGAGCACTGACGCCTGCCAGGGAAGGAGTCGGTAAACCCAGAACCAGAGAAGTGGCCTTTCCTTCCTGTGCCTCCCCATTGTCTCTTTAAATATCTCTTCCTGCTTGTAATCTAATATTTTGCAGAGGGGTCATAGGCTACTAGTTGTGACAATTGAAACATTTCCCTCAAATGATCCCTTTTATGTTATTTCTGTTAGACATTTATTAATTTACAGAAAAATGAAGATGTCAGTGAGTCATCGCCACAAAATCAAAAAACAAAAGATTCATCTGAATGTTACCTGGGATGTCATTTAAAAATCCACAAATAATGAATCAGAGAAGAAATAATAAAGTCACCTCAAGGAAAGAGGTAGTGTGCAGCCAAGCTGCACTAGCAGTTGAAGCCAGGAGTTGACTGAAGTTCATATTATTTCTGCTATTATAGTATTATATATTAGTACTGTGTACAAGCAGGGTTCACGTGTATACTTTTGTTCACAATCAACAACTCAGCTGTTGATGTTACAGATGAATGTGTGTATGAAAGACTCAGAGAGGCCAATTCAGGACTCGGAAATACTAAACAAAGATCATATTCTTGGTTGTTATATAGAATTTAGATGAAAACAAACAAACAAACAAACAAAAAAACTAGCCTATGTTCTAGGTACATGACTATAGATGTAACTAAGACTTTCTTGATGTCAGTTTTTTGCTTGTAAAATGGAAATAATTTTACTCATATTAAAGAGTTATGAGTGTTAGATTTAATAAATGCAACACGAATGACATCGTGCCTACTTACAGCAGGTTGACAGAAAAAAAATGGCAAACTATTATTATTGTTGTTGTTGTTATTGTTATGATAGTTACCCAGATTGTGATGAGTACTCATTCAAATGAACTACTGGATATGGATGACATATTATACAGGTTAAGAACATGGGTTCTGGAGTGTTCAAGTTTCTACTAGGCTACTAATTTACTTTGTGATCTTGGACAAGTAACTTTTCTAAACTTTACTGGTAAGTTGAGAAAGAGAATAGTGTCTACTTCATTGGGTAACTTTTGGGATTAAAATCGTATTCACAGTAAATGTGATAACTCAGACACTGACATGTGGCAAGTGCACAATAAGTGTTAGCTCTGATCATTATTATTTTATTGTTAGTATTTGTCTTATCTTAAAATTAGGATGTATTATTTGTAGAAACCATATTATTTGGGTTTATCTTGATAGGTTTCAGATGAAAGAGTGAAATCAAATTTACATGACTCTGATTTATAAGTAACTTAATTAATTTAGAGAAAAAAAGTCTAGGAAAAAAAATTCACTGGCTTAGAAAGATTAAACTGAGAAACCCCATTCAGTGGGAAGAATTGGGCCTGACAGACAAGAGATGGTCTTTGTTACAGGACCAGGACTGTCAACAATTAGCTACATGGCTTTGGCCAAGCTGCTTTAACAAGGCCTCAATGCCCTCATCTGTAAAATGAAGCAGTTTATACAGATGATCTCTGTTGAATAATCTCTGAGTCTGATTTAATGAGTCTTATCATTCAGCTTTGGCTCTCTGAAAAGGAAGTGTAGTAATTTAAAGTGGGAAGAGAATAAGCAAACAACATAAAATATTTAAAAATGATTCTATTGTCCTCCTGTTTCATGATAATTTTTTTCTCAGTTGATGTAATAGTTGGCTTTTTAAAAAAGTTTCCCCCTAAAATGTCCAGATGCTATGATTTCATCAACCACAAACAAATGGGGCAGGACTGGTGAGGTCCTGGGAAAATGAACATAATTCCTGGAAAACAAAGTTTATATCCCTAACTAGTTGTCCCAAAAGGACTACATGGACTCATACCCATTAGCACTCTGAAACCAAACAATTCATGATTGATTGTAAAACTTCCATCTAGCTCAGTCCTATATTTAAATTATTAACACCAGATAACTTAACATGAACTTATCTTGCTCTTGGATTTTTATGTGAGGTATCAATCAATTGTGATTATTTTTCCCTGAGCCCATAGAGAACATGTTTGGCCACTAACATGATGACTATATACCAAGTGACACTACTTTCAAATATTCAACAATTTTCTGGCCAAAAAATCAATCTGAAGATTATAAGCTAAATCAACCTCTCTCCTCTGTTTTTGGCAGTAATTCAAAAGTGCAATTTCTCTTATAGTTTAGGATATGAGCATCCTTACATAAATAATTATAAACATGCAAAAACTTCCCAGTGGCTGAACACACGGACTTGTAAGTGGTGTGGAGCTTACAAATCTATTATCCATTGGAGCTTTAATTCATTTTCTCTGAATGAGATTATGGTATACAGCATAGGAAATGTCTGGTGGAAACAAAAAAGGAATGTGTTAATGTTACAATGCAGAAAACCAGGAACCTAAGGAATATTGTGAAAGTTAAACCATTTACTTCAATAAGTGTTAACCAAGCAAGAGAAGTCTATGTTATGATATATAACTCAGGAAAGGATTGTTTATGCCAAAAATTGTATTTAGCATGTAATTTTGTTGTGATGATACTATTTTTCAAAAAATATATAATAACAAGTATGGTCTAGGCATCAACCAACAAATATTCAGGAGGTAGGTTTGGGGTGGCACTCAAGGAGTCAATACTAATAGATATTTAATAACTTGTATGTAAACATTTCAATATTTGACAATCAGTATGACCAATGGTATAGTGGGCAACTATCAGGTCTGGTTCTAAATTGGATAAAATTTCATAGATAAGATGATCAAGTGTGGATAATAGCTATACTTGCATATGTATAAAATCCTAGTACTGTGCAATCCCCATTCATGCTTATTTACATCCATTCCCTATTAATTCTTATGCATTTTTCAAGAAACAACTCAAGGTATCACTGCATGCAGGAAACTTTTCCTGATCCCTCTTCTTTTCCTGATTCCTGCTTTCCACCCCCACACTCAATGGGCTAAATGTTCGTCTCTATGCTCATTTCTGTCACAACACTTGCAATTATAACAAATTGAAAGTTTTTTTTTTCTCTTTGTTCCCCTTCTCCAGCACTAGGCTTAATTAATACACAAGAATCTCCATTAGATATAAGTAGAAAATGTGTCTGTCTTGTTCCATACTATGTCCCTACAATGTAGAATATGCCAAAAGCAAAGTAGAGCCTCAATAACTATTTGCAGAAGAAATAAATTATATGAAGTGCTTTGTAAAATTCATTCCTCAGCCTCTAGTCCTAAAGGGTCTGAGGCATTTTTAGTAAGCCTCCCAAGTAATTCTGATACAATGATCCCAGATCTAATATATTTAGCACTGTATTAATTTTTTAAACTATCTATGCTGGTTTGTTAGGGCTGCCATAGTAACCTATCACAAACTGGTTGGCTTAAACAACAGTTATTTGTTGTCTCTCAGTTCTGGAGCAAAGAAGTCCCAAATCAAGGTGTTGGTAGGGTTGGTTCTTTCTGAGGGCTGTGAGGGAAGAATCTGTTCTAGGTCTCTTTCCTTGGCTTGTAGATGGCTGTCTTCATGTTCACCTGGAGTTCTCCCTGTATTAAGGTCTTTGCCTAAATTTATAGGACATAAATCATACTGAATTAGGAACTCATTCTAATGACCTTACTTTACTTAAATCTGCAACGACTCTATTTCCAAATGAGATCACATGCTGAGGAACTGGGAGTTAGGATTTCAACACATGAGTTTGGGGGAGAACACAGTTCAATCCCTAACATCACTGCTCATTTACTTTGCAACTCTGTGACTCCTCCCCCTCCAGAGACCTGTTAGAGACCTGTTGGAATATACTGAATATATGACAAACTCTTAAGAGGTCTGATAATTTTGCTATGTCATCACTAGTGAAAATGGGATGTTGATATTACATAATACTTAGATTTACACAAGAGTTGTGTTATTTAAAAGTTGGATTAAAAATATGCCAATTAAGGTACTTCTTTGAAAAATTATTTAGTAAAGTTTAGAATTCTTTCTGTTAAAGTAATTATTCTTTCATGTACTGTTCTCAAAATTTTATGATTTCAAGATCTTAATTTCAAGATTTTCTTGCAGCATTTTAAAGACAAATAGAAATATGCAATTATTCTATGGTGTAGTTAGATAAATTTCGAACAGAAAGGAGGCAAAATTTTGGATCTATTCTTTGAGAGTGTCCCTCTAAAAATAAAATAGAAAGTTCAAACCTATGATGAAGTATAGAGAAAAAGAACAGCATTCTAGGAAAGTACAATATTATAGTCTGAAGGTTAGTTGCACTTCAAAACTAAATCCACAAGTCAAATAAATAGAGCCCTAAGCCTTCTATTTGAGATAATAATGAGAGTCTAAATTCTTTCTTCTAATTTTCAGTCTTTCATATTTCTTATGTTTATTTCTAGGCGTTTTACATATTTCTTGATATTATAAAGTGGTAGCAGCTTAATATATACATAATTTGGTCATGAGAGTGTTTGGAATGAATGAAATGTTATTTAGTAAAATAAACATGCTATCATGATTTGGTTTAACTTTGAAAATATTCAAAAAAAGTTAAAGGGGTATTTCTAGATGCCTTTCATATTACGTGAACTATTTGCCACATGCTGTTACTTCTGCTTTATATCAGCTTATTTTCACTAATCAAACAAGAATTTTTTACATAACCCACTTCCACGTCTTACTAAACAAAGGAACACCCGTCTTCAATGCTTTTCAACCACACAAGAGGAAGTCATTTGACAAATTGTGTTTGATTCTAAGCATGTGAAGTGAGGAAGATGAGAATCACAGTAATAATATTTTATAGTTCCAAATCACCAAATGTATCTTGATCTTAGCTTTTCCATTACATGTCATCTGATTAATCAATAAATTGTAACCAGATTATGTAATTTAAAATCCTTAGTATCTGCTTTTAGTAATGATGATAACACAACATTCCTACAAAAAAAAAAAAGGATTAAAAAATGTCCTTGGCCAAATCTTCTGACTTGAAGAAATTCGGTGATTCTAGCATAGTCAAGTTGTCAGGCAAGTATAAATGATTACCGAATGTTGTAAATATGTGCATATTTGAGTCCATGTCTATATCAATTATAACAGTAAAATAAAACAGAGAACTAAGCATTTTCCAGAACACCCACTCCTCTCCCTCCATTTGCTTACAATTCTTGACTCAATCTTCACTTCCTATTACACATATCAGCTTTCAGAAATGTAATGACACATGGATCTGTGAGCTATCTATACTGGACTATAATAGCCCTTGGCTCATTTTTAAGAAATGCAGTTCAAGACAAATAGTCATTTAACTTCTTCTATCTTTCAGGAACTTCTGGGACATGCTTGGAAGAATTACACTGCCATTCTTTTTACCCATGCAGAAAAAATAGAAGAGGCTGGGTTCAATGAAGATAAATATTTACTTGAGGCTTCTGATACATTACTAACCTTACTAAATTCTATTCAGCATAAGTATGTTTTCCAGTATAAAACGGGGAAATTACTTAAAGAACAAAGAATGAAAATCTTAGAAAAAATCATAGAATTTATAAAAGAGAATTGTTTCCAAGTTATTACCTTTAAATAAAACATATGTGAAAAAGAAAAGAGACCTGGGCATTGGAATCAGACACCTGGTTTCAAAAACTGCTTTCATTAGTATGGGTGTGCTGTAAGAATTACTATACGCCGCTGGAGAGAATGTATTTGAAAAACAGGAAGTTAAAAAGAACATCAAGGACTAAAGATTTCTAACACGAATCCTATGACATAATTAAATTCCTAAAATAGTACATGTACATAAATGTGTACATTTGTGTACTAAAAGACATATATGTACAAGAATGTTCATAGCAGTACTATTCAAAAGAGTCACAAATTGAAAACTACCCAAATATCTATTAATGGTTGAGTGGATAAGTAAATTGTGCTATGACCACACAGTAGGATATTATACAGTGCTAAGAATAAGCAAACTCAACTGCATGTAACACCAATGAATTGCCCAAACATAATGCTGAAAAATAAGCCAGACATTAAAGAATACATGAGCTATGATTCCTTCCATATGTAGAAGTTCAAAAACAGCCAAACTAATGTGATGTAAACTACTCTAATGATGGAAGTGTTGGAAATCGAGAGAGTGGTTACTCTTGGGGAGGGAATAGTGCAGGAAAGGATGTACTTGGGGTAGCTTCTGATATTCTGGTAGTGTTCTTCTGTCTTCTTGATTTGGAGGCTGGTTTCACTGGATATGTTTACTTTGTGAAAATGCAGCAATAAACACTTGTGATTTATAAATGACTTGGTAATATGTTATATTTAAATAAAAGTTAAAAATAAATACATCATTATCCACAAAAAAATTCTAACTCCTCTGATTACTTGATTCTAGAGAAGAAAAACTGCTAAAATTGTCAGTCTGTTTTCTCATTTGAAGTACCTACTTCATAGATACTGTCATTATTAAATGAACTGGAATATGACAGATGTAAAGTTTCTTTTCCACTTTCCTATAATGTGCAGCTTCTATTTCACTTTGGAAATATTTAGTAAAAACCCAGAGCAAAACCTTTTGCACAAACCAGTGTGACCATTGTAATAATCAATTATGAGTAAAACCTTGACTGTAGAAGCAGCTTCCTCTACCTTGGAAAGCTGGCCACTTAGGCTTAGTAGATGCTTCAGGATGGTCTCAATGGTAGCAATCAGAATCAAAGGAAAATAATTCTAGTCAACCATAATAGCCAAGTCCACGAAGTCAAAATCAGGTCACCTTCATATTCAACTTTTGCATATGAACTGCATAATTTTAAAAATTCTTTCACAAAGATATTTCCCAAATTATAAACAGCTTGTTTTTATAAAGTTGATTTATAAGAATTTTGTGTATAATATACTATATTTCCCACTAAAAACAAGATTACAGCTGGTGGTTATTTTCCCAGAGCAGTTCTCAAAAGTCCTACTATAATGCTCAGTATTACATGAACTCTTGCATAAATAGTATGAGAAAACCTATAAAAACAATTTATAAAATGTTTCCTTTGGAAAGCATAATACACAGTTTAACTTAAACAACATGTCACTGTATTTCTTTGCATGGTCCTTTTCTCCTTTGTTGTGTGTCCAGGTGAGAAGAGGGAGCTTCAACAGTGGGACAGAGTTTGGAGGTTAAGTAAGAATTGACACTTCCCCAGGGGTTGGTTGTTTATGACAGAGAAAGACTTGATGCTGAAGTTGAAACTGCAGTGACTGGTAGAGGAAAAAAAAGAGAGGAAAAGGAGAATTCAGGTGTTGAGTCCTTTGTATCCTTCATTCATGTAATGTCAGCTAACTTTTCTATAATGCAAATAGTAGTTTGTTTCAGGAAAGATGTATTATGCAGTATATTAATGATTCGAGATCTCTGATGCTGGTCTGATATTGATGATTAATAGAGAAGTGCCTTTTAGTTTTAAAGAGGAAGACTTATGTGCTCATTTGATGATATTTCCTAAATTGTTTAATAATTATTTTTAGATTTGCATATATAGTACTTATCTGTGCTTTCACTTTCCATGGTTTTGGTTACCCACGATCAATTGCAGTCTGAAAATATTAGATACAATAATATATGAGAGAGAGGGAAAGCGATAGGCTACAATATATTTTATTACAATATATTGTTTTATTACAATTGTATATTGCAATATATTATTTTATTACAATATATTGTTATAATTTTATATTTTATCATTAGTTACAATATATTGTTATATATTTTTATTTTATTATATATTGCTATAATTTACAATATATTACAATATATTATTTTATCTTATTATAATATATTGTTATAATTTTTCTATTTTATCATCGGTTATTGTTGTTAGTCTCTTACCGTGCCTGATGTATAAATTAAACTTTATTATAGTTATGTAATTATAGACAAAAAACAGTATATATAGGGCTTGGTACTCTACTCAGTTTCAGGCATCCATTGGTGTTTTGGAACATATTCCCCACGGGTAAGAAGGTCCTACACACACACTTTTACATAAATCCTTAAGTGTGATGATATTACATACTTGATTTTCTTTTAGCAGTCTTACATTTTGCTTTGCCTTTACCACTCTCCTCCCCTTCAAGCAAATCAGCCCATTACAGATAACTCATGTCAACCTAAAGTCTGGTATACACTATTTTTATTTCTCTGCATGTCCAAATAATCAACACATACACACATATATACACATAAATACATATAGGACTTTTTGTCTTTTAAAAAAAGTTTTCATATTATACTCTCCATAGTACCCTTTCATTTCACTTTAATACCACCTCATATAAATTCCTTCAACTCTAAAACATAGGTCAAATTCATTCTTTTTAAATGCTGTATAATATTTCACAGTGCATATTTAACAATTTAGGAAATTACTCCTGTATTGATATGTATTCCAGTTTTCTGCCACCCAAAGCAATGCTCCAACAACTATTTTTGTACATCTATTTTTAGACTTAGGAGTATTTTTCTGTAAGTTATAGTTCTAAAAATGAGAATTCTGGGTTAAATCACATATACATTTAATACATCTTACCAGATTTCTTTCCAAAAATGTTGCAACACACTTGACTTTCAACAACGGTGTGAATTCCCCTGTCATCAACAGGTGTTATCATCTTGAACATCTATTATGAGCACCAGTTGAATAAATGTTTAACCATAGCCCACTGTTACTTTACTTTGACTTTCTCAGAATACAACTGAATTGTAGCACCTTTTTACAGGCATTTTGATCATTTAGATTTACTCTTCTATTAATTGGTTCTTCACCTTCTTTGCCCTTTTTGCCATTTTTCGATTGGATTACTTCTTGCTTGGCAAATTGGAAGAGCTCTAGCTATGCTATAGATATCAATGCTCTGTCTGCTCTTTGTGTGACAATTATTTTCCCAAATCTCTTATTTGTCATTTAACTTTGTATAGTAAGTTTTGCCAAACTAAGTTTGAGAATTTTCTTATAGCTATATATTTCAGTGTACATGATATAATAGAGTTTTAGTTTTATTTCCTTTCAAGTCAGTAACCAGTTGTATTTGATCTACTTATTAAATAATCCATCCTTCTCCTACTAAAATAGTAGGAAGGTAGCTAGATCTAAAAACAGAAATGAAGACATATCTCCTGGATCTATTTCTGAATATATTCTGGATTCTTAATTATTTTCCATTTTCTATTGTATGTATATTGCTGTCATTACCAGAATGATTTCATTAAAATTTTATATCATTTATTGTTATCTAGGAGGTCAAATTTTTCTTGTTGATTTTTTTTTTCAAAATATTTTCTGGTTACTCTCAGGCATTCATTCATAAATATTCTTAGATTGTTTTTTATAATTTCCAAAAAAAATTGTTTTGTAGTATATGTGTGTATACATAGGTTTGTGACATTCTCTGATAGTAAATCTTCCTTAACAAGCACAAAGGATATCTCCCCATCTTACTTTATGTTTATTATTTATTTTACACACTGTATTTATTACATAAAATAAATAATAAACATATTATTAAGCTGTTGCTTTGATAAAGTTGCCAGTAATTTCATTTTCCCTTGATAGCTTGGAAGTTCTACTCTAATTCACATTCACTGAGGATTATTTTCTTGTCCCTTAATTCAGAATCAGGTACATACCTCTCTACTAATGTTTAATGACACAGTAACAACTATTTCTCTAACCAAGAATTTCCCATTTCATCATTCCAACTATTAAAATAAGACTCTTAGAATACTTCAATTTCCTTCCTATCTGTTTCTTTTTCTCCTATCCTCCCCAGGGAAGAGAACTTTGGAATGCTTTTCCTTTCCCTATAATATTACTAGATTTTGCTGAGAAAGTTAATTATTTAAATTCGAGACTTTCCCTTGCAGGTTGTGCTTTTGTTTCAAAAATCCTTTCTTACAAATTACATTGAACATCCTCTGGTAGTTTATCATTATGTCTCTTAATGCAATATACAAATATTAGAAGGTTCATTTCTCACAACTGTTTTCCTTCCTCTTCATATTCCCCCATCTTTCAGGTGAGTGTGTTTTCCTAATGTACTCTGAATTCCAGCATAATATGCATGAGGCATTCGAATCCAGACATATTCTTCTGTGCACCATTATGCAATAGCAACAAGCCTGCACATGGATCCCCTGAATCTAACATTTAAAAAATAATCAGCATAGTGGATGTAGGGAAATAACTAGTTAGTTGGTAATGGGTTTGTTAAAGTGTACGAGCAGTGAGGCACTGAAGTGAACACCTTGCTGGTGTGCTCCACTTGAGGTTGGGTTATTCAGCTTTTTCTGGTTGACAGTGCATGTGTCTCCATTGAGTAAACTCACCATTTCTGGATATAATTACAATTTGCAACTGTTGGGCTCAGAACATGAGATTCCAAATATGGCACCATGGTATGCTGAGTACTTTGAACTGAAAGAGATTGAAAGCGCAAGTTCTTTCTGACCTTCTCCTACTCTCCTGTCTTCCATTCCTCTTTCCCCCCTGAAGCAAGTTGTAGAAACTAGACTGCCTCTTCCTCAAAGCAAGCCATAAGACCTAGAAAGGTCACTATCTCCTTTCTCTTTTGAAGACCCTCATTCCAGATGAGTCCTGTTCCATACTGAGGGGGAAGGAATGCTATACAGAAAAGCCAAGAAGAATCTGGACAGGCCTTGGCTGGCTTTTCCACCTCGGTCTATTATAATTAAACCACACTCTTTTGTCTAGTTACATTTCTACCTGGCTATCCATTCTTTATCAGTCCTAAGCAAAAAGTAGACAATTATCCCTGAGTCTTTTGGTCTTAATTTTTGAAAGCTCCTATATCACATAAAACTTTGGTTAAATAAATTTGTTATGTTTTTCTCTTGTTAACCTGTCTTTTGTAATAGGAGTGTCAGTCTTTACCCTTATGAGAGACAAGGAAAGGTATTTATACGACCAAAGAACCATCACCAGAATTAGTTCTAGGTAAAATAAACAATGTTCAACAAGTTTATCTTTGGTGTCCTACCACCTTTCCTAAAAGAGTCTATTATTTGCAATCTTTTCTCATGTCCCTCCAGATGCCCAGTCTGTATGCTACTCTCATCTACAAGCCATAAATTTTGATTCAACTTTACATTTGAAAGTGCTTAGAACATTTTAGAGGATTGAAAGATAGCACACTTGATATTTTTGTACAGGTTGGATTAGAGTCTCATTAGTGCATGCAATCTGGGGCACTAATGATTCCTTGTAAAACCCAATAGCTCTGACGCTTGCTAGGTTTATTCTTCTAGATACATCACCTCAATTAGCAATTTCAAACTTCCTTTTTTTCTTTTTCTTTCTTTCTTCCCTCCTTCCCTCCCTCCCTTCCTCCCTTCTTTCCTTCCTTCCTTTCTTCTTCTTCTTTTTTTTTTTGAGTTAGGGACTCACTCTGTCACCCAGTCTGGAGTGCAGTGGCATAATAATGGCTCACTACAGCCTTGACAACCTGGGCTCAAACAGTCCTCCCACCTTAGTCTCCTGAGTAGCTAGGACTACAGATGCATGCCACTATGCTGAGCTAATTTTTAAAATTATTTTGTAGAGGTGAGTGCTCCCTATGTTGTCCAGGCTGGTCTTGAACTCTTGGGCTCAAGCAATCTTCCTGCCTTGGACTCCCAAAGTGCTGTGATTAAAGGTGTAAGCTACTGCTCCCAGCCCAGACTTACTCTTTAAACCTGTATTTATCTATACTTTGCCTTTTTTCATTAAAAAATTTGCATAGATTTTTCTATTCTGTTGATTCCAGACATATTGCAATCATATATATGTCTAGTGTTTCCGAGTGGCATTGCTGTTTTCCTGATTCCCAGACTTTATTTTTAAATATCTTAAGGTTTGTTTTCAATGTATGTGTTGTTTTAAGAGAAAATGTTATCCTTTCATATGAAAATCGAAGTTTATAGAAAAAAAGGTATTTCTATCAAAATTATTATCTTTTGCTAAACTTATTGAAGATGACGTTTAGTTGCATTTTTTCATTAATCTTTTAAAAAGAGAAATCCTGTATTAGTGTTGATTTCAGATGACTCCTGCACTGTTCTTTCCAAATTCCCCAGGAGTGAAAATTTGAGTGTGTTCTAAATGAACAAGTAGCCAAATATGTAATCTAAGGGCTAAAAACTTAAGTGAATATATATATATCCAGTGCATTCCTCTACAGGGATGTATGACATTCTAATGAGGAGATTTACAAAAACAGAATGTGAAGTATTAATCAAGTAGCCTTCATATAAAAGTTTATCACACGAATGCCATTGAGGAAATGGGTAGGGATGACAGTTGCTATTTGATCAATTTAAGTAAGCATCATATAGTAAGGGAATGTCAAGAAGAGTAATTAATCCTTCATTGAAAAGGATAATGTTTTTCTTCTTGCAATTATTTAGTCCCAAGTTTGTTTTTGCTCCTGCTGCTAAGGACAATAGCCTGCCAGATAGGAAATGATGTTGATGAAGACTTGAAATAACAGTTACACACATTTTTGTTACTTAAAAATCAAGAGAACTGGGAATATTGTATGATAGGAGGGGGTGGAAGTTAGGAAGAAAGGAAAAAACCAAACAAGGGAATACATGGGGTGAAAAAATACAATATACAATAATTAATTCACACTCTGAAATTCCAGATGGGTCACTTTCAAACTAACAATTACTTTGCTGTTCTGTGTTCTTCCTCCAAATATTATTTTGAGTTATACTCCTATAAGTTATCTCTGCCAAGATTTATTGAAAGGAAAAACCATTAACTATAAAAAGTGCAAGAAACTAGAATACATAAGGCACTCTTTCCCATTCCATGTTGGTACCTGAAGAAGATTCAATTTTGCACAGAGGCATATTCGGCACCAATAATTCTTCTTTGTTTTATTATTATTGCAAACTTTGAGGTTATCATCCAAATAGGACCACAGTGGGGTATAGTTATAGAGTTGTTCCTGTTTTAAATTATCTGTCTATATGGAACTTAGTGACTTCTTTCATACTTGGCTTTTGGGATGGACTGTCATTATGGGTTCACTACCCTCAATAACACACACAAAGAATCAAGGTGTTCAGCTCTTTAAAAAAGGCATCTGTGGCCAGCTGCAGTTGCCTGACTTTGCCAAGTGAATTCTCCCTACAAACTCCCAGGGCAAAAGAAAAATTGATAAATTTGCTTTGTAACCACTCCAAAAGAGTGTTTAATAATTTCAGCTCTCCCTTTAGAATTTCTTAAATATTCCAGTAAAGAAGCTACCCTAATCTTTGTATTTGTCATCATCATTCCCTGTAGTCTAAATAAATTCAAACTTTTCATTCAAATAAAAGAAACCATATGACCACTCAACTAACATGAAAGAAAATATGATGTAATGAAGAAGAGGACAGGATTAGTAACAGTTGAAAAAAGATCTAGATTTCAGCTTGTACAGGCATTTCTTAAACTTTTCTGTTGATTCTTTGAGAGCAAAATGACTGATCTACCTCATAAGGAGTTAAGAAGTGGCTAAAACACGTGAAAACCCTCTGTAATTTAAAAAATGTTAACTATTTTAATATAATAAAATCCACGAGAGTAGACAAATATTAATATATTTCCCTTACATTTGTTAGAGAAGGCATAGTTATTCCTCATCTACAATTTTTTATCTGCAATTTTTTTGCTTTCTCCACAAGACAACAATTAGTAATATTATTGTCAGTTGAATAATACTAATTTGCCTTCTCTAGTTCTTTTTATTTTGTATCTTGGTGAAAAAGTCATAATTTTTATACTGTTGCATAACACTTAGAACCAAGACCTGTGTCAACCTTCATGTAGCTAAAGTACATGACTTATGCTGTATACTTCTGATACATTTATATTTTAAAAGGTGTAACATCATTTCTCTGAAAAGTTGAGGAAATATACTTATGCCTGTTAAATGTACAAGTATACTGTTAATACCCAGTATAAGAAATAGTGGGGGGCTCTCCCACCAACTAAGAAAATATGGTGGTTTTTATTTTTGTTAAGCCAAGAAAATCAACACATCCTACTCTAAAAGAATCGCAAAACTAATTTTTTTTTTTAAATTTTAAGGATGTGGAGTACAATTCAGGATTAGGAAGATGAGTGTACAAGTAAAGTTTGGACCTCCCTTTGGTTCCCACTTTGTCTGGTTTGAGATCAGGTACTGTTATTGACGTTATGTGTCCTTTCCCTACTCCCCTGGCAGTGTGATGCTACTGCCAATCCTTTTCTTATAGTATTATGGTAAATGCTCAGGGTCCACTAATGAGTGAAAACATATGGTACTCAGTTCTTCGTTTCTGTGATAGATCACTGAGTATGATAGACTCTAAATCCATCCAAGTTGCTGCGAAGTCCATAATTTTGTCCTTCTTTATGGCTGCATTATATTCGATCATGCCTATGTACCACATTTTAAAAATCCAGTCCTTTTTTGATGGACAGCAAAAAGAAGAAATTGAGACCCTAAATGGGGGGGGCACACTTCATCAATTGGGTACCTGATTTCAAATCAGGTGAAGTGGGGGCCAAAGTGAGGCCCAAATTCTACCTGTACAATGACCATTTGTATAACTAACCCTGAATTGTAACCTACATCATTAAAATAGAAATTCTTTTAAAAGGGGGTGCAGGATTTTATCAAAAGCTTTTTCTGTGTCTAATGATATAATCATGTGGTTCTTGTTTTTACATCTGTTGATGTATAATTCACATTTATGGTCTTGTAGATATAAAACAGTCCTGCAACCTGGGGATGAAGCCTACTTGGTCATGGTGGATGATTTTTGAGATGTGTTGTTGGATCCAATTTGCTAGAATCTTGTTGAGAATTTTTACATCTATGTTCATCAGGGATATTGGCCTCTAGCTCTCTTTCATTGTTGGATCTTTACTTGGTTTCGGAATCAATGGGATGTTAGCTTCGTAAAATGATTTGGAAAAGTTCTCTTTCTCAATTGCCCGGAGTACTTTCAATAGAATAGGCATCAGCTCCTTCTTGTATGTTTGGTAGAATTCCACTGGAAATTCATCTAGACCAGGACTTTTTTTGTGTAGATATTTTCTTATGATGGAATTGATTTCTTGAGTGGTTATTGGCCTATTTAGGGTCTCAATTTCTTCTTGTTGCAACCTTGGGAGGTTGTGTGATATCAGCAAGTGGCTCCATTTCATTTAGATTTTTGAGTTTGTTTCTATACAGGTGTGCATAGTAATCTCTGATAATCTTTTGTATTTCTTCAGGGTCAGTTGTAACTCAATCCTTTGCATTTCTGATTATGTTTATTTGGACTTTTTCACTCTTTTTCTTGGTCAACCTGGTTGAGGGTCCATCAATCTTGTTTTCCTTTCAAAGAACCAACTTTTTGTTTCATTGATCTTTTACCATGATATTTTTGTCTTCTATGTCCCTTATTCAGGCTTTGGTAGTCTGGATTCTTCTGCTGAAGTTAGGGTTTTGGTGGTCTTATCTTTCCAGCTCCCTTAGGTGATTTGTTAGGCTGTTAACTTGTGATCTTTCCATTTTCTTGATGTGTGTTTGTAGAGATATGAATTCCTCTCTTACTGTTGCTTTCATGGCATCCCAGAGGTTTTGGTAAGATGTTTCTTCATTTTCATGTCTCCAGGAAACTTTAATTTCTGTTTTGATTTCTGGGTTGACCCAGGAGGTACTCAGCATCATGCACTTTGATGTCCATGTCTTTGTGGGTTTAGGGGGAATTTTGTTGGTGTTGATAATTATTTTGATTCCACTGTGGTCTGAGAAGGTGCATGGCAGTATATCTTATGAAATTTGCTTATGCTTGATTTATGGCCAAGGATGTGGTTGATCTTGGAGTACATTCCATGCTCTAATGAGTAGAAAGTATATTCCATGGTTGTTGGGTGTAGTGTTCTGTAGGTATCTATTAATCACCTTGTTGATTTTTTGCCTTGTTAATCTATCTTGGGTTGTCAGTGGGGTATTTAATTCCCCAGTTATGATAGTGTTAAAGTACCTTTTTTTAGTTTACTTAGTAGCTATTTGATAAAAGTTGGTGCTCCTGTGTTGGGTGCATATATGTTTAGAATGGATATTTCTTGTTGATGGATTGAACCTCTTATTATGTAGTGCCCTTGTGTATCTTTTTACTTTTCAATAGCTTAAAGGTTGTTTTGTCTGATATTAAGATTGTGACTCCTCCTTCTTTTGTGTCCCATTCACCTGGAAATTGGTTTTCCATCCTCCAACTTTGAGTCTGTGAGAGTTCTTTGCAGTGAGTTTTGTTTCCTGGAAACAGCATATTGTGGGTCATTTTAAAAAATCATTTGCCATTCTATGTCTTTTCTTTTTTTTTTTTGAGTTGGAGTCTCACTCTGTGACCCAGACTGGAGTGCAGTGGCCGCTCCCGGCCACCGCAGCCTCGACCTGCTGGGCTCCGGTGATCCTTCCGCCTCAGCCTTCCAAGTAGCTGGAACTACAGGCATGTGCTACCATGCCTGGCTAATTTTTGATTTATTGTAGAGATGAGGTCTCACCAAGTTGCCCAGGTGGCTGTCGAACCTGCGGCCTCAGGCAATCCACTCACCTCAGCCTCCCAAGGAGTGGGATTACAGGCTGAGTCACCGAGCCTGGCTTCTATGTCTTTTCAGTGGTGCAGTTAGTCCATTCACGTTCAGGCTGATTACTGAGATGTGAAAGTTTATCCCTGTCATGAGACTTTTATAAAGTTCTTTGTTGTTGTTGCTGCTGCTGTTTGTTTGTTTACTTGTTTATTGGTTTGCTTTTGATTTTTGACTTGATAAATGTGTGTTTTCAGTTTTGCAGTCACGATGCATGTTTTGTTGATTCATTGTTTTCCTGAATTGTTGGGAAGAGCATGGTCATTCTTTTTTCTTTCTTCTTTGTTTAATACTTTCTTAGGCATCTCTTGTAAAGTGGGCTGGAGGGAGCAAAAACTCTTAGGGATTGAATGTCTGGAAAGTATTTAATTCTCCACCACCAATAAAGGTTATCTTAGCTGGGTAGGAAATTCTTGGTTGGAATTGTTTATCCTTGAGAAGATTGGACTCTGGTCTCTTCTAGCCTGTAATTTTTCTGTAGGTAAGTTTGCTGCTATTCTAATTGGTCTTCCCCAATTAGGTAGTCCAAGGATTTTTTATTTAGGATTTTAATTTTATATCTACTTCAAGTAAGTGAATTACTATGTGTCTTATTGGTCTCATGTGATGCCTTGCAGGGTTTCTCTGAATCTCTTGTTTTTGGATGGTCACATCTCTTAAGATGAGGGGAGTTTTCTTGGATAACCTCATGGAATGCTTGTTCCAAGGTGGTCTCTGTCTCCCTTTCTGCCTCAGAAAGGCCAATCTGGCATAAGTTTGACCTCAACATAATCACACATCTCTTGAAGGCTTTGTTTCATCTTTTTAAGCTTTCAATGTTTTTAACAGTTTGTGTTAGTTCCATATTTTGGTCTTCAAGTTCTGAGATTCTTTCTTCTGCTTGGTTAATTCTGCTTTCCATGCTTGTCAGTTTGTTATTTATTTCATTTACTATATTCTTTATTGCTGCCATCTCAGTTGTCAACTCTCTCATTATTTCTTCTTGCCTTTCTTTGTTTCTATTCATCCTCTCTATCAATACATTGATATCTGTATTTGTGGTTTAAGACCAGTCATGATAGGGATTCTTTTGTTTGAATTTCTAAGTCTGTATTTTTAGGCACTGTCATTCCTGAGTCTGGGTGTACCCATGCTCTTCTGTTGATTCTTCTTCATTTGTGATGGATACCCCCTCCCCCATTTTCCCCCTTCTTTAATTCCATTGTTCAGTGATAAGGGGGATAGTTTTCATTTGTTTGCTCAATCTCCTTCTACCTTAGGTAGAGTCTCTGGACTTGTTTAAGTTTGAAGTCAGGCTGGGTGTGAGGACTGTGCTTTTTGCAGTTTTGAGATTTGATTAAGGTATAATAGTGGGGAGATATGGTTCAGAAGCAACCTGAAAATCACAATATCTGCTGACTGGGGTGTGGGCCCCCTGGAATCCACTTCCCACCACTTTACAATATGTCCACACTGTGGGAGCATATGTATACCCCCTGAAACCAAAATGAGATAAGAGAAAGGAAAAGGACAGAGAAATAAAGAAGGGAAAAAGAAAGGAAGATGAAGAGAAAGAAGGAAAACAGGCAGGCAAGCAAACAAACAGATAAACAAAAATAAACAAAAAAAAGTTGCAGGTACACTTTTCCTCAAATATACCCATATGCAAAAAAAAAAAAAAAAAAAAAAGAATGAGAGAAGGGGAAATCAAATCCAAAGATACACACAGACAGATGTATGGAGAGCCCATAAAAAAAGAAAAAAGGAGCTCCCTCTTGTGGTCCTTTCTGGAACTTCAGGTACTTTTTTTTTCTTTTTGAGTTGGAGTCTCACTCCCTCGCCCAGGTTGGCTGGCATGCTGTGGCACACTCACAGTCACCCCAGTGTTGACCTGCTGGGCTCTGTGATCCTTCCACCTCAGCCTTCCAAGTAGCCAGAACTACAGGCACAGGCTACCACACCTGGCGAATTTTTGATTTATTGTAGAGATGAGGTCTCGCCAAGTTGCCCATGCTAGTCTCGAACCCATGGGCTCAGGTAATCCACTTACCTCGGCCTCCCAGAGTGCTGGGATTACAGGCTGAATCCTGGCCTCTTTTCTTTATTTAACTGACTTGTCCCAAGCACCACCGCTTTTGGCTCCCCACAGTAGGGCACGGGCTCCAGTTCCTCTGTTTTCAGTGCAGTCAATCAGACTGCTCTTCACATGGGTCAGACGCCCCATGGACTGCTGGAGGAAGGGAGGTTAATGAGATCAGGACTCACCCCAACTTGTCTGCTGCTAGGTCTCCCACTCTGATTGCACCATCTGTGTTTGATCCTGTGAAGAATGGGGACTGTCTATCCTGCACCCGGAGTATCCTCTCTAGGGCAAGAATGATAGACCCCAGAGGGGTACAGAGATTGCCCCTGGATCTCAGGATGCAAGCTGCTCATTACTAGGCAAGCTAAAGCAGATCTCTGCCCGGGTTCCAGGACAGAGAAAATTGCATCACCCCCATTATCTCCTTGCAAAACTATTTGTAACATTAAGTCAGTAAAATGAATATAAAACTGCTGACCAGCATCTACAAATTTTAAAAATGAATTTCAGTAGGAATGGAGGGAACAGTTTTAGTGATGATCACCCCGAGCTAGGGAAGTGCCACTACATCTTGTATAGAGGAACAATCAGGTTTGTTGAGAGAGAGAACATATACAAGTAATTGTCTAAATAGGAATTCAACTTCTCAGGATATGTAGTTCCAGAAGTGGGGATAAAAGGGATAGAGATGTTTCTGGAAAGGAACATCCCTATCATAAACTTATACCAACACAGCATACATCTATAATATTCTGGGTGCTGTTTTAAGTACTCTAAGGGCACTGACTCACAATATTCACAACTCTATAAATATCGTTATTCTTAACAACCTTACAAATAAGGAGAATTAAGGTATATTCAGACTCAGTGGTTGCCCAAGGTTACAAGGTATTTCCGTTGTAGAACCTAGAATTAAAACTAGGCAATCTGGCTTCAAAATCAGTATTACTAAGTTCTACAGAGTTAGCATCTCTGAGTCACCTATAAACGTAGGTCTTTGAACCTGCAAAGCTAAGATCAAGACTCAGAAACCTGGTTAACCTCACTAATATTTCTCTGTGAGGCCTCTTGTTAGTTACCAGCCTCCCTTGCCAACAGCCTCTACCTTGCTGACATGCTTCTCATTGGTGAGAATCATTCCAAGTGACTAAAAATTTTGCAAATATTCCAAACAGGGGTTTACATATTTTTTTTAAAAAGCAACATTTTCTGTTTGGTAGGCTTGTAATGGTAAAAACAAAACAAAACAAATTTTCTAATTTTATATTAAACATGCCCCAACCCAACTGGGTACAGTGGCTCATGCCTGTAATCCCAGTGATTTAAGAGGCTGAGGCAAGAGGCTCCATTGAGCTCAGGAGTTCAAAATCAGCCTGAGCAACATGGTGAGACCCCCAACTCTACAAAAAAAAGAAAATTAGCTGGGTATGGTGGTACATCTGTGGTACTGACTACTCGAAGGCTGAGGCAGGACTGCTCAAGGCTTCGGTGAACTGACTGTGCAATAGAGCAAGACACTGTCTCTAAAATAAACAAATAAAATAAGTCCTAAAAAGGACTCATTTCAGAATAAGGCACATGTAATTTTCAAATATAAGAAAAGCAGGTACTCTGAACATTCACTGTAAGATAGTGAACCAGCCTTGCATGAGAAAGTATGATGGGGGAGGGTGAGCTTCCTTTTCTAGTTTAGTTTGTGTATTACAAATAGATTACAAAAAGTGGATGACCACCACCAATCAAGAGGCACAAGCTGTTCAGCCTGTGACCAAACACTATCTCCCACTGTTGAAATACTTAAAGGACAGAATACAGTCAGAAGCCAGAAGGATCGGGTCCAGTTTGCTAACTGCTATTTTTGTGCTGATTCCATAAAAGTACTCCCATCTCCGCAATGCAAATAAAACAAGTTTTCTGTAAAAACAAGGACCTATTTGAATAGGGGGTGAATTGGTAACTTGATTAATGCTTTTATGCAACTTGAAAAAAAAATGCTCATTAACTCCCAACTTCTCTCTTTAGCACCATTTATGAATTTTCATGTGCTAAAGATCTTGAGGAATTACAGAGAGAAGTATGGTTATTTGGCGAAACTGGCAAGGCGTAATACATGAGAAAGAGGAGAGGTATATGAAATTTTTGCAATGTATTCCTTTGTAGTGAAACATCATAAATTTTAGCCACAAATCAGCTATTGACAGTGCTCCATCATGGGCTTTAACAAAAGAACCAACAGTTTTTATTTCTAGTTTCCATATATGATTTAATCATTAATGTAGGTTTTACTATCAAAATTTTACTTTGGGAGGTCAAGATGAGAGGATCAATTGAGGCCAGGAGTTCCAGACAAGCCTAGGCAGCATGGCAAGACCCTGTCTCTTCTAGAACTAAAAAAAATTAGCCAGGTGTAGTGTGGTGTATCTGTAGTCCAAGATACTCTGGGCTGAGATGGGAGAAATTGTTTGCACCCTGGAGGTCAAGTCTGCGGTGAGCTATGATCATGTCACTGCACTTCAGCGTGGGTGACAAAGCAAGATGCTGTCTCTTAAAAAAAAAACACATACTTTAGATAATTTAATATGGGTCAGAGTATCTCAATACCTAGTTAGAAAAAATGACTACAGCAGACTATTTTCACTAAGTAGCTGAAATATTCTCTAAATTATATTAAAGAAATGTAATACAACTTAGAAAAATTGGGGAAAAAAGATTCATGACTTTGTCAACAAAAGTCTTTATTCCCATAAGGATAACATCTCTTGAGAAGAAAATAACTTATGCAACTCATTTTGCATTTAGTTATAAACAGATATTACTGATACTCTGTTCATACTTTCAGAATAAAGACACAACATCTATAATGGTAATATATCCTGGCCTACAAGAGTTCTAGGGACTTAAATGAACTCTATACCTTTTATAACATGTAGGGACATTTTATAGTAGTTGTTGGTTTGTATGTGGGTGCCTTTGTTTTTCAAACAATGTCTATACTCTTGCTTCCGTGAGACCTTTCTTGGTAACCCAAATCATCAGTAATCATCTCAAGGCTGGTGACCTGGGGGCTCCTAATTCCTGAGTTAATTTTCATTGCTTTTGCAATATGTATTGGATGAATGAAAATAGGTGTTTGACACCTTAATATATATGTACTGTATATGTTAAGCCTAAGGCTGTAATTTCTTTTAATATATCAGCAGTAGAATGCTATGTAAAAAAGCAAAATATGTCAACCTTAAATGTTTTTTTAAAGATCAGGTATAAATATTCTTTAAGTAGATAACCAAAAAAACTTCATAAAGCAGCTAGAATTAAAAAAACAAAATGTTGCTTTTATGATTAATTTATTGAAAATTACAGTGGTAATACTTTACAATGTATTTACTATTTACAGCTAGTCAAAACCTACTACTAATTATTTTGCTAAATGGAAAGTTCAAGTCAGTAGGAAATTTCAGTTTTTTAAAAAAAGTCTAAGTATTTTACTTTGACAGCAGAGCAAAAATGTTCAAATGTCATATCACCTAGCTTTCCCGTTTGGCTCTAAAAATCAGCAGTTGGTCATTATCAAAATTATTTCAAAACAATTAGTTAATAAAGCTGACAAAAATTCTACCTTTTCATTTTTTTAAGAGGAGAGGACATTGATAATGCAGGTACACAATATGCTAAAAACCCAAGTGCCCGAAACTTCATGTTGTGTACCCACAAATAAAAAACTAAAGATCAGTCTAGTTCAAGTTATCTAAATGTATAAAGAAAAAACAGCCTGGTAATTAATACCCCCCTAAAAAATAATCACATAACACTGGCAACTTCCTTTCTCTATTATAAATGATTCAGACCATAGGCAAAAATGTAGTATTTCTCCAATCAAATAAAAACAATATATACCAGGTGAAAGACTGTCAAGTAGAGAAGAGAAAAACAAAAAAATGGGCTAGTCATGTTTTAGGTACAATTGACAAATATATTTATTTTTATTATTGTTATAAAGTCTTCTCCAATGCATTTCAGAAGCATTTTATTTGATTCCACTACTGGCCATGGTTTGGGCCCTGCACACTCCCTTCCCTTTCACCTCAAAGGGAGCTCCTTTGTATGTAGCCACACACTCATCATTAGTGTAAAGATCAGGCTGGATCTGCTCCCAAATCTTCTTCTTAGGATTCAGTTCCTTGTCGGGCTCTCCTGTTGAAGGTAGGAGAAAAAACAAAAACAAAAACACATACACATACACACATAAAAACAACATAGTTAACCAACAAAAATATTAAAGAAACTGTCCATTGAAATTTCTAGTGAATTGTCATGGCAGTACTTTCTGATCCTTAGACCTAATCAAAATTTTAACATTTACTTTATTTTTATGATAGCAGTTTACATTCTTGATTGGTAAAATAAAATAGTTACTGTTGTTTCCTTATGAGTGTTAAAGACAATATCTTTTACTCTTATAATAAATATTTTTACAGATAATATAGCTCAATGAACTCGCTTACTAAATTATTATAAGAAAAAATGGCCGGACTCGGTGGCTCTGCCTGTAATCCCACGCCTTTGGGAGGCTGAGGTGAGTGGATTGCCTGAGCCCGCAGATTCGAGACCTGCCTGGGCAGCAAGACCTCATCTCTACAATAAATAAAAAAATCAGCCGGGCGTGGTAGCTCATGCCTGTAATTCCAGCTACTTGGAAGGCTGAGGCTGAAGGATCACCGGAGCCCAGCAGGTCGAGGCTGCAATGGCTGGAAGCGACCACTGCACTCCAGTCCGGGTGACAGAGTGAGACTCCAACTCAAAAAAAAAAAAAAGAAAAAAAGAAAAAAATGTAAGATACTCATTATATTGGTAAATATAAAGAAAAACTGAGAAAATGAAAACATATTTTGATGTGCTTTATTCTCATACCTGGTAGAAGTAATATATGCTTTCCTATGTTTCAAAATACAAACGAGTGATGAGACTGTTAAAAGATTTCTTATCAATATTGGACAATGGCTTAAATGTTGGGATTCTGTAGCTAACTATGATAACTACTTTAAGTTTCATTTGTTATCCATTCTACTTGGTAAGATGTAAAGAAAGAAGTAGTGAGGAGACAAAGATTAGCATTTTCTAAGCACTAAGAACATACATTGTTGCCTAAAATTCACACAATCCTGATTCTAATTTTTTTTGTTAAGAGACAGTCTTGCTTTATCACCCAGGCTGGAGTGCAGTGGTGTGATCATAGCTCACTGCAGTCTCAAATTCCTGCAGTCAAGCAATTCTGCCTCAGCCTCCTAAGTAGCTAGGACCACAGGAACCTGCTCCTAGTCCGGCTATTTTTTTCTTTATTCTTATTTTTTGTAGAGACAAGTCTTGTTATGTTGCCCAGGCTGGTCTCAAACTACTGAGCTCAAATGATCCTCCCTCTTTGGCCTCCCAAAGTGCTGGCATTCCAGGTATGCGTACCTAGCCTTAATTTTAAATAAAGAGAAACTGAAGCTCAGAGAAATTGTTCAGCATTACACAATTAACAAGTAAAGCCAAGATTTGACATCAAAGCCTGTGATCTGCTAGTCCAGCACTCTGCCTCCTGATAAACTATGCTTTAAAAAAGAAACAAATAGCTCTTTTCTATGTGGATAATACCTCCTCACCCTGCTAGTTATAGTAACTCACATTATAAACTTTACAATTAATAAAAGACAAATTAGTAGTAGAGTATATTTGGTGTAGGCTTAAAGACAAATAATAAACCAAATGATTCCTCTCCTTAATGATAGGTAATTAGAGAGTGAAGTTTAATATATCACAAATTCAGTAGCTGGGAATATTGAATATTTAGAATGAGTAATTAGTTCAAGAAACAAAGATAAGTAATGTATCTCTTAAGCATTAGAACTTCAATGATTTTTCTAGAGGTAATAAAAAAAATTACTGAAGTATAATTCAGTAAAGATAGAAATATAAACTTTCCAGATCTTTCTTAAAGTGAATCCCAAGTTGAAATCTCTTGGAATACTTAAAAAGGATCTTTTAATTACAAAAACTACTTACATTCTACAATTTGACTACTTTACATTGTTATATAAAGTTGTATTCATTATCCACTCATACATATACAAGAATTACAAAACTGAGTAAATTGGTGGGTCATGCTAGTTTTGTTCTTTATTAGCACTTCAGAGACCAAGAAACTGGTAAGAACATATAAAACTGCCTTCTAACATGCAGGTTTTCAGAGATAACAGGTATTTCTACAGTAGAAGAATATGCAATGAAACTAAAACTGAAAGATTGACTAGTATAAGAGATCAATTTGATTGGAAAAAAGAGAAACCCTAATAAATGGAATAGATGATACCCATAAGTAGAGTACAATTATACTGCCCCCTAGATCTATAATATTTTTATTTTTTGTGTCAAAATCATTCCTTAGTCTAAAAGCATAGTCTTGTACACATATTGTGTGGTGAAGTAGGTATTCCAGAATTCTGGAAAGTTAGCGTCAGAGACAGAGTAGAGCTCAGGGAGACTTGAGCACTGACTCAGACTTGCACCCCATCCTGGCTCAACAAGATGTTGCCAAATGGATAACAAGTTAGTTCAAAAGCAGGATGTCACAGATGTATGTACAAACTTCATTTAAGAATATAGATTGTTTGGGCAGCGAGACCTCATCTCTACAATAAATCAAAAAATCAGCCGGGCGTGGTAGCACATGCCTGTAATTCCGGCTACTTGGAAAGCTGGGGTGGAAGGATCGCCAGAGCCCAGCAGGTGGAGGCTGCGGTGGCTGGGAGCGGCCACTGCACTCCAGTCTGGGTGACAGAGTGAGACTCCAACTCAAAAAAAAAAAAAGAATATAGATTGTGTGGGTAAATTCTTGCTGAATGCAGACATATGTTCCAAGTATTAATAGCTATGGTACAGCACAACATTAAGCTTCTTAGATCTAGAAAGATATTGTCATGTCCACAAGATAATATTCCTATTATATGTATAATGCTTAATATGTTCTGGTCACTGCACTAACTGCTTACATATATTTATTCATTTAATCTTCTCAGTACCTATGAAAGTAATATTAATTACTCTCATCTTACAGATTAGAATATTGAGGCACAAAGGTTACCTTTAAAACTGAAGACTTTAAAACACAGTTGACTAAGTGTTTCAAAACTTAAAGCTTACAAAACCCAGATGAGACAGGTACCATTAGAAGCCCCTGCTGATAGCTGAAAAAGTTGAGGCTTCCATTCATCTATTGTGTAAGAGCAGATGCTTACCATAAATCCTTTCCTTGGGTCAAATAACTTTGCTGTTATCATACTTCATTTGTCCTAAACATCCCTTCTGAATCACCCTTTCCCTACGGTATAGGTATATAAGCTCTGGGTCTGGGGTGTAATGGCACTATCTTCTCTTGCTGCTGCACAAGACGTAGATATGGCTTCTGTTCTTAAATCCCTATTAAACGCTTCTTTCTAAGAAACTGGATATACCAGCCTCTTTCCTTGGCGTCTGAGCTTCCTCAGACTTTAGGGGGTAAGTTTGCATAGACCCGCCCACTTTGAAACAAGATCATTAAGTTTTTAAAGCGAAAAACTGCAAAGCCTCTGGACTTGCTAAATACATGCCAATAATCGTCATTTGAAAATGGTAATACATATTGTAAGAGTACTAATCATTCAGAGGTGATTTTAGGTCAACTCATCCTAAGCAAAACACATAAGGAATAGAAACTAGTCTAAAGAAGGCAAGTTCAGAAATGTTTGTACAGGTATAAAAAGCTGGAATCACCTTCTTAGCATCTAAAACCTATAAAAAGCAGTAAATATAAATTTCAGAGTTCTAGGCATGTGCAAGACTGAAGTACGAATAAGACACTTCATTTTAATTGGGCTATTCTTTTGCACAGAATGCTTATTTGTAATCAACTTCTCTTTGATACCTGGCATGACCATAATAAGCCTAGCACAACTTAATTATTCTTGTTTGATTGAATTAAAATAATTGTAACTATCACCAATTATAGCATGAAAACTAAATGCAAATGGGGTCAAATGATTTTACAAAGCTAATCAACAGACAGAAGTGTTCAGCATTTGACAGAAATAACCTTGGCAATAGTGAAGTTCTATTCTCCAAATATTGTATTTAACAAAAAGTTTTACTAATAAGTTTCTTTCTACTTATTCACTGGTCAATTGAATATGCTCCTACTGTATACCAGTCATTTTTCTAGATGCTAAGAATATGATATCATGATGCTTACATCTCCACATGGGCAGGTAATAGATAATGTATAGTATATTTAATGGTAATACATGTTTTGGAAAAAATAAACGAATGGTGACATTTGAAAGATTTGAATAGGATGAGTTAGTGAGCCATGTAGCTATCTGGGGAAAGAGTGAGTGGCTCAACTGGAGTGAGCAAGGAAGAGTTGGAGTTCATGGGGTTAACAAGATAATGGGAGACCAATGTAAGGACTTGGGCTTATTCCTGAAATAGAAAGCTTCTGAATAGTTTTGAGCAGAGTAATATAATCTGACCTATATCACTCTAACTGCTATAATTGAAAATAGATGGAAGAAGGGAGAGGACAAAAGTAGGGACATCAATTAGAAGGCTTTTGCAATTATTCAGATAAGACTTGTTGGCATTGGGACCAAGATGGTAGTGGTGATAATAATGATTCTAGATAAGTTCAGAAGGTAAAGCCACTTTTCTGAAGAAGAGGTAGGGTATAAGAAAAGTAGTTAAGCAACTGAGAGAATAAATTTAATATAAAATAAGTTAGAAAATAAAATGGAAAAAGGGAACTCTAGGTGGAAGTTTGTAATGGAAGATTGGGATATATATTCTTTCTCCTTGGAACATGAAAGTGAAAAGTCCACCGGGCAGCTGGATAAAAGACTGGATAACGTTGCCAAGAGAATGAGTATGAAAACGAAGAAGAGGCCAATGACCAAGGTCTCAGGCACTAGAATGATATGAGGTCAAGGAGGTGAGGAAGAATCAGCAAAGGAGATGAGAGGGGCAGCCAGTGAAGCAAAAGGATCACCAGGACAGCACGGTTCCAGAAGCCAAGTTAATTAATAAAAGGACTGAGAACTAACTATTTAGCTACAGGGAGTAACTGGTGACCTTAACCAAAGCAGATCTGGTTGGATGTGGGAAGAGAAACCTGACTGAAAAGGGCTTTACAGAGAAGGAATCAAGTATGAACAATTTTGGATTTTAAGAATAACTGGACTCCAAAGTTAAACCTATACTTTGTGATTAGCTATTAATTTATATTATTAATAAGACAATATCAATAGAAATAAGCAAGATCATGGAAGGTAAAAGTTTGAATGTAAATTCCCATTTATAATTAGACGACAAATAATACATTCTCAAAAAACCTGTCATTGCCTTTGTCTTCTGGCCATAATTCTGTCTTCAAGTTATTTTTGCTCGGTGCCTTAGAAACCAATTACCATATTTACATATTAAAATTTATACTTTTATACATTCAAGATTTTGAAAAGCATTGGACAAATGAGGAAGATTTTAGCTATTGTTATAAAGATACTGTGGTATCTTCTAAACCTCTTGGAAATTTTTGGCTTTACAATCGGAGAAAATAGTTATTACATACAAAAGCTTTTCCAAGGACAAACAGCAATTCAAATATTTGAGCCTCACTTGTAGTTTCTATATCATATTTAATACATATAATATCAAATGTAAATCCCTAGACACTGAGCACATCAAGTGAACATCAAAATGTACCAGCAGATACCTTAAGCTTTACAATGTAAAACAGGTGCTAAAAAATAAAGCACCAATAAATCATGACTGTCTCCAGGAAAAAAAAGATAAGACTAATAGTCTGATTTGTAGTATTAACTGTTATTTCTTTTCAGATTTACTGCTACAGAAGCAGTAACTGGTATGAAAGCACACACAAGATGAGAACTAACAGACCTCATGTCTCAAATTTTATCAATTATCTGTACTGTTCAGTTTGGTTAAACATATTTTAAGTGTTAGAGCATAATTCAAACAACCTGATAGATTACTTTAAAGTTAGGCTCTCCCTTCTTTCACTACAAACATTTCTTGTACCTTCTACAAATTTTCAAGTGCTTAAAGCACAAGGGGAGACTATGAATTTGGAAGAAATACCAGACTCTGGAACAATGTAAATAACAAATAGGCAAACTGCTTGAAAGACTTAAGAATATAATAATGGCAAGAATCCATGCTAAGTCAGTAGGAAACTAAAGACAAATTTCCTTTCAATTTATTCAAAAGTAACATCCAGGGGATGAAAACGAATTTTAATTGCTGAAATAGTTACCTGTTATTTCTTTGAGATTAGGAAATGAGAGCTCTTGTAGTAATAAGAATCCATATAATAATGGCAAGAATCTAATGCTAAGTCAGTAGGAAACTAAAGACAAATTTCCTTTCAATTTATTCAAAAGTAACATCCAGGGGATGAAAACGAATTTTAATCGCTGAAATAGTTACCTGTTATTTCTTTGAGATTAGGAAATGAGAGCTCTTGTAGTAATAAAAAAACTAAATGACTTAATTAATTAAAAGTAGTCCGTATTAATTCACAGCAAGAATAATTAACAAACAAAAATGTTACACTGCTAGAGATTCATTCTCATATATGTTTGACCCTTCACATAACTCTACATAACCTTAAGTTAGTAACTACATTTTGTTGGGCCTCAGTTTTCAAATTTGTAAAATAGTGGGTTGAAGTAGATCATTTCTTATAGTTCTAAGCATCTGACTCTACACACTTTACCAAAAAGTAAAACTAAAAAAATAAAAGTACTAAATTTTAAGTATTTAAATTCAAAGGAAGACAAATGTTAATATGGAAAATAAGTAAATATTTATTTTTTGTTTTTCTCAATGCATTCCAAATCTTACAAGAAAAAATTTACTTTCGTTGTCATTTTATTCCAATTTAGTGAATGAAAATTCTAAATAGAATTTCAAGTTACTCAAATATACAGCGATGATTACCACAAAGTGGGAAGTTTGGAGAAGTGTTTTGAAATTGTGGGAGTGATCATACGCTCCATGAACCTAAAGCCATCAGCGTCTGTGAGAAATCATTGAGACTGAGATTTTCCCCAAACCTAATTATCCAAAAAATTTCTTAGATCACAGACCATTATGATTTTTCATCTTTTGAGGTTCAAGACATAAATATTCTTTCAAAGTCACAGGTATTTATAAAAAAAAAATCTCCTCTGTGTTTTCTAGATTAGTCTACTTTTGATTAGGAGAATGTAGCTGAATTCACAGAAATTAATCATACTTTCATCCATAATCCATATTTTCTATCTTCCTATTCCAATGTGAAAACTCTTCAAATTCTAATATTTCATTAAACACAGCTAACATAGAATTGAAAAACATAACTATATAATCATATCAGCCTTACTGTCCCATTAAAATTCAGCTATTTCTACAAACATGTCTCCAAACTATTCTGGGTTTCGAATGTAATTCTACTTGTTACCCTAATTTATTTCTCCTTTTTACATTACTCCAGCAAAATGGACATCCTTTAAATGCAGTCTTTTAATTTCTGTTTTTTCAGTTATAAAGTTCTCTCTCTTATATTGAAAAACATCTTATATGAAAGATCTACATCTGCCAAGCATTCTTTCTTTTCTGCTTCAAAGATCTATTTGAAGAAACCTCATGTATTATGAAGTTTCATCTGTCTTAGGAGCATTTTCACCGGAGAAAGGCAACATGAAATGAAACTTCCTTTTAGATTATTAAATAATTAAATTTTAACAGAGATTTTCTTTATATACTGAAGTCAAGTAAAAGCATATGCAAGTATATTATTAGATGGACTTCAGAATTATAACACTTTCTTCTATGTCTGAACCTTTCATCTCTCTGTCTTTCTGTTCTGCAGTCTAAGACAATCAATAGCACAATGATTTTGCAGCACATTAATTCATTCTCTCTCCATGTCATACTCTCCTGCTATGCAGGTATTAATATTTTAGCTAGGAATCTCTGTCTAGTGTCTTATATAATATGTATATTCACGGGGAGGACAGTTACATGGTTGTACTCAATGTGTCATCTTGAGCCAATCTAAAAAAACTCAATAATATTTAATAATGCTCATTTAATGTAGGCCTTGTGACTCATACACAGCACTAATTTTAACCTTTAAACATTACAAACATCAATTTGAGAACTGATTCTCAAACTATTCAAATAATTACTAGTAAATACTTACCAGGGAAAGCATCAAAAATAATTCTGTCCCCAGGAACAGATCCATTAGGAGGAGTCAAGATTTCAACCTTCTCTGGTGAACTAGCACACATCACCATTGCTTGAGATAATACTCCTCTCATCTTTGCAGGTTTCAGGTTACAAAGTAAAACCACCATTCGATTTTGCATCTGTGTGAAATATAAATTGGTCAGTAAAGACGTACAGAGATCTAGAATAATCCTATCTAGAATACAGTGAGCTAGCAGTCCCCTAACGTTTTGGGGTCAGGGTCCGGTCTCCTGGAAGATGAAGATAATTTTTCCATGGAGGGTGGGGGGTGGGGTAGGGGGGTGGTGATGGTGGTTTCGGGATGATTCAAGTGCATAACATTTATTGTGTACTTTATTTCTATTAAAGTACATCAACTCACTGACTTTTGATGAGTCTGCAAGCAGATTTATAATGGTCTCTGTGCAGTCAAACCTCACTGCTAAAAATAATCTGTATTTGCACCCTCTCCCCAGCACTAACATCACCACCTCAGCTCCATCTCAGATCATCAGGCATTAGATTCTCAAAAGGAGCCTGCAATCTAGCTCTTTCCATGTGCAGTTCACGATGGGGTTTGCTCTCCTACAAGAATCTAATGCTCTGATGATCTGACAGAAGGTGGAGCTCACACAGTAATGCAAGCAATGGGGAGCAGCTATCAGCTATAAACACAGACAAAGCTTCTCTGGCTCACTCACAGTTTACTTCTTGCTATACAGGCCAGTTCCTAACAGGTAGGGATCACTGGCAACAGCCTGTGGCCTGGGGGGTTAGGGACCCCTGCAGTAAGCTACACCTAATATGCTAAGTATCAAATGCTCTACTTTTATGGCTGTATCTTTGTCTTTGCATGTCCAAAATTTTTTATTATTGTTATGAAGCCTCCCATAAATATGAAAAAAAAAATTCCTCCAAACTGATTAATGCTTAGTGTTGAAAGAGCAGAGATCTGCCAGTTAAAAATTAACTGAATGAGTAAATAAATGAATGAAACAAATTTGGCTTTATATCTACCAGCAATGAGGATATATAGTTGATCTTCCTCTTTCTTCAAAAAAAATGAGGGGAATAATAGTGAACTTAAAGAGCAGCCATAAGAATTAAATCAAAACATGCATGTAAACATTTAGCTTAGCATTAGTTCACATGTTGGTGTTTTTTTTTTCTTACACATTTGGTCATTTCCAATACTATGCAAGATTTATTTTCTAATTTTAAAAAATATTGATAATTTAACAATTCAAGTATTATGCACACTACAATTAGCATGTAGAGCTATTTCTACAGTTATAAAAGCAAATCGAAATTTCTTTAATATTCAAAAGTTGAAGCACCTTAATTTGTCCCACAACCAGCAAAAATAAGAAATGAAGCTCTTTAAATTATTTCACAGGTTTAAAATAAAACATACAAGAGGACTACTGCTGTGGGGGGGAAGATTTGGGGGAAAAAGATGGTTTCATAAGTATATCTTATGTGAAAATTTAATCCCAAACCCTATGATTTTAAAAAATAGGCATTGGCAGGGCTTGCTGGCTCAGCCTATAATCCTAGTATTTTGGGAGGCCGAGGTGAGAGGATTACCTGAGCCCAAGGCTTTGAGACCAGCCTGGCAACTTGGTGAGACCTCATCTCTACAACAAATCAAAAACTAGCCAGGTGTGGTAGTGCACGCCTGTAGTTCTGGCTACTTGGAAAGCTGAGACGGAAGAATTGTCTGAACCCAGCAGATGGAGGCTGCGGTGGCTATTGAACATGCCACTGCACTCCAGCCTGGGCAATGGAGTGAGACTCCAACTCAAAAAAAAAAAAAAAAATTGGCCTAAGCCTCAAGTTCAAAATGACCCATTTTGGGGACCTTCATGAATAATACTTCTTCAAATGCTTGAAAAAACTAAAAATGTCACACATATGAAAATTTTTTTTTAAAGTTACAGCAAAATTGCCTAAGAACAGCAACAGAGTTAGCTAGATGAAATGCTTAAAAGAAAAGAAAAGAAAAGAAATGCTTTAAGGAACAGTTGATAGCTGTGGATATTTTCCTTAGAAAACTGCACAATATACAAAATTTGGTACATGGTCTTTTTAAGTGTTTCTGCTTCATAGAATGCTTACTAATACCATCTTGATGGTTAGACACGGATGTTCAATAAAAAATAGCTTTGCTTATGGTTGTGACTAAGAAATAGTCTACAACTTATGAAAACAGAAAAGATGAAACCCAAATAAGGAGGAGTTTTTCCAATTTGACCTGGCTCACGATCAGTTGGTTCTTTTCTCCAGGGCTCCCTATGAACCTAACTTCATAAGGAGTTATGAATGAGTCCTAGTCTTATACAAGATAAACATTAAAATGAAAAAAAAGCACACATATTTGCCAAGTATGTCTTTTTCCTAGATAAGAGAAACTTCATTGAATGATTTCTTTAATTCCATCTTCTACCCCTCAATAGAGCAGCCAGAATGATCCTACTAAAATGTGAGGCAGACCATGTCATTCCTTTGCTCAAAAATCCTACAATGGCTTTCATCTTACTCAGAATAAATGCCAAACTCTCTACAATGATCCTATCATAAGACCCTATGTCATTTGGCAACCTCACTTCCAATTTCATCTCCCATGACTTTCTGCCTTATTTAGGTAGTTCTAGTCATAATGGCCTCTGCTATCCCTTGAGCATCCCAGGCATACATTTGTCCCAAGGCTGCCTAAAATGCTATTTGGCCAGATAGACACATGACTTATCATCTTCATATTCTTGACCTGTACTCAAATGTCACTTTTTAAATGAAGATTTCCCTGGGCACTTTATGTAAAATGACAACATCATCCTGACTCAATACTTTCTAGTCTTTCTCTACTTTACTTTTCTCTTGGCATTTATCACTATTTAATATGCTATGTATTTACTTATGTCTTAATAACTTTTCTGACTCCTCCACGATTGTGAACTTCATAAAGTCAGGGTTATTTTACAAAATCTATCCATCTCTCTATTTTAATTTGCTGCTGTATCCTCTGTCTATGTTAGTGCCTGTTACACTGCAGATATCCAATAAATATTTGCATCTGGAAATATAAATGAATGATGGAGATATTTTCTGAGGTTCACAAAACCAAGAAGCAGCAGCAGAGAGACAATGAACAGAGAAAGAGCTGCTTAATGTTGAAGTGCATGTTTTTTTGTTTTTGTTTGCAATATCTCTAAAGCACCACGGAGCAGAGGAAAAAAGTCAATGATGCAAATTACCATAGAAGACATCTAGAAAGAGCAAATTATCAACTATTACTGTCTTTTTTGTTTCCCACTGTTATTAAAGAGGTTTTTTAAAAACCCAAAAAACTATTTCATTCTTCAAGAAAGTAAATATGGTACTATAAGTAAAGGAAGAGAAAGGAAGAAAGTAAATGTGTGGAAATGGAAGTTTGAAAGCTTACAAGGAAAAAATAGCAACAGTTAGGAAACACTTTTCTGAAGGGTATCATCAGGGATTATCAATTTGTTTTTAAAATGATTATCATGCAAGGTTATCCTTCATAAAATATGCCATCACTACTCTTCACATATTCTAAATACTCAGCTCTATTTCCACTATAGAAATAATTAAATTTTGAAAAGGGAATAATATAAACTGTAACCATGGTTTGTTTTCTTATTGCTACACAAAAGTACGCTCCTCAGTACTAAACCCACAAGAAGAAAGGAAAAGTTGGGATTTCAAACTCAAACTTTCTTCTCACTACTAATTTCTTTTAGGAAATATTGTAAACCCAAACTTTATTGGCTCAGATAATTACACATTGAAGACCTAAAAGAAATGAGCTTGTTAAGTGGAAAGTGGAAGTCCTTGCACTCTTGATGGCGGATCAATATTGATCCATTTACCTATACAGTATTCGGATATGTTGAAACAGTATCTCAAATCAGGGATCAAAATTCAAATTGTTTACCAAGTAGGTAAAGTAAAGTTCGCTAGATAGAAAACACAAGTGACACCCTTCTTGTTTTCCTGAGACATGGTATGAGCCTCACGCTCCTCTTAACTTTCCAAAAATGTAACAGAAGAGTAACAATAAATACCAAAAAACTACAAATACCCTCCACCTCAACTATGGAATGGTTGAAACTTTGATAAAGGGTATACTTTCAACCCAAAGGGGGTACCCACCACTGAGCATTAGCCAATTTCTGCCTTTAGAAAACAGTAGGGGCTGCAAGGGGGTGTGGGGCTTAGTTCTGAATTTTTAAGAATTGAGACATCTGAATTTTCATGAGAAATTCCATAAGGAACTATTTCAAACACTATGAAAAACTAAACTAATTTCCAGAAACTGATTTATGACCTTGATCAGAGCTGCATAGTACATAGTTAGAAATACATAGTTGTATTTGTGTGTGTGTGTGTGTGTGTGTGTGTAATTCACCACATACAAACTAATCAAATGAACTAATCAACATTGGCTCATGTTGTATGGTCACCTGATACAAAATTATAACAAAAAGATATTGAGAAAGAGGGAATAAAAGTGTTATATGTATACAACAGAAATTTTAGTTGAACAGATTACCTGTTCAAGAGGAACATGATACACTAGGCCACTGACAACTGTTCTTGGGACTATTTCTCCAACATCTACTTCTTCTACATATAAAGAATCTGCATCAGGATGTTTTCTGGCAGTTATGATGCAACCAATTCTAAGATCCAGACGGGAAACGTCTATTGGCTTAGAGTCGGCACCTCCTGCAATTGATTGTTGTTTTTTCTCTTTCTTCTCACCTAAAAAATATTTATGAAGAGGTAAATATCATAAATAAAATAAAAATATACTATGAAAACCCCATGCTATCAATACCAAAGGGCTTGAAAGGAGAAAAAGAAGCCAGGCTCGGTGGTTCAGCCTGTAATCCCGCGCTTTGGGAAGCTGAGGTGAGTGGACTGCCTGAGCCCGCGGGTTCGAGACCCGCCTGTGCAACTTGGCGAGACCTCATCTCTACAATAAATTAAAAAAATCAGCCAGGCGTGGTAGTGCGTGTCTATAATTCCAGCTATTCAGAAGGCTGAGGTGGATGGATCGCCGGAGCCCAGCAGTTCGAGGCTGCAGTGGCCGGGAGCAGCCACTGCACTCCAGTCTGGGTGACACAGTGAGACTCCAACTCAAAAAAAAAAAAAAAAAAAGAAGAAGAATGTTTATCACTTATCTTCACTTAACAAAGGAAAGAGTTATTCAAGTTATAACATCTTGAGCCCTATTTTAGCTATTTGTCAACTAAATTTCTAGTTAAAGACAGGTGCAAAGGTTAGCAAACTATAGCTCATGGGTCAAATCCAACCTGCTGCCAGTGTTTATAAATAAAGTTTTACTGGAACAGAACCATGTTCATTTATTTACATATTATCTATGGACATGAAAACTCCATGGTATCAATACCAATGAGTTTAAAAGGAAAAAAGAATGCTTATCTCTTACTTCACTTAATAATAAAGAAAAGAATTATTCAAGTCATAACATCTTGAACCCTATTTTAGCTATCTCTCTATTAAATTTCTAGTTAAAGTCATAGAAGATTATGTGTAAAGGACATTTATAATTTATACAAAGATAGTTTACAAAAGAGGACATAAAACTAGTTTAAAATAATGGACAATTTTTAGTCTCATTAGCAAGCCTCAAAAAAATTCCATTTTCCATATAAAAAATTAAAAAATATTTTTATAATGGTAAAATCCCAAATGATATAAAAACTATATAAAATTACCAGAAGAAGAGACATCAAAAATATCAAGTTTTCTTTGTATGATAAACTATATTTACTTTAAAACACTGTAGCTTAACAATATATCTATATTCATACATATTTTTAAACTTTTTATTTTTATTATTTTTTATTTTTTGAGTTGGAGTCTCACTCTGTCGCCCAGACTGGAGTGCAGTGGCCGCTCCCGGCCACCGCAGCCTCGACCTGCTGGGCTTCGACGATCCTTCCACCTCAGCCTTCCCAGTAGCCGGAATTACAGGCTAGGAATCTGAAATATCTTGATCAGAAATCCACATTCCAGGAGTGACTGAAGATACTAAAATCTGTACCAAGAGCTTAGCTAATTATCATAAGGGATTTCAGAAATGTTTCACTGACAAATGAGTGATCCTCAATCAAGATACGTGGCAGTTTAGAAATACTGTTTTTTTAATTTTTTTTACAAAGCAGGATTTATTAAGAGGACAGAAAAGCTCTCACAGTGGGAGGGGACCCATGGGGGTTGCCCTAGAAATACTGTTATGTGTACCACAGTCCTTGCATGAGCAAAATATTGAAATCTGGCAATCCTAGCCAGCAGTCAAACACCTATGGAACAGTCCTCTATAACTAACACCATATTGTACAGTAGCTGCCAGACACATATGGCTATTTACATTTAAATTTAAAATAATTAAAACTAAATTAGAAATTCAGATTAGTCACACTTACCACATTTCAAATTCTCAGTGGCTACATGTGGCTATTGTATACCCTGCTGGATAATGCAGACATGGAGCATTTCCATTATCACATAAAGTTCTATTGGACAGAAGTGTTCTAGGCCTAGAGCTACATTTGCTCTTGTGTACTCTGCCTTCCTTGAGGGCCTTGTTGTCTTGTCGGACTACAAGACTAAATAATCCTGGAGTGAAAATAATAGTGCAACCTCCTTAGAGAAAAGAATATGGACTTCACAAAATTTGTAAGAACAAGTTATATAATTATTTTGTATCTACTTCCTAAAACATTTTATGTAAGTGGAAGAATTGGTCTGACTTGCTTTCGTTGTAATCATACCACCTAGTGGTGAAGTTGTATAGGAGAGGATATACAGCCCTATCTAGTTCTAACTAACATAGGTTACTGTTGTTTACCAAAAAGAACTGATAAGTGTCAGATGCTAAACTGGCTCAGGTTAGTTCACAAATCCCTCAGCCATTTGGTATTCTCCAAAAAATTGTAAATAAGTATAAGGATAATGAGAGATGCATAATGAATTGCAAAAGCAATTTTTAAGACATAGCTGGAGAAATGAACTCTAATAAGTGAAGAAGGGTGATTAAAAAGGGAGGCAGAACCAGGTGTGGTGGCTCAAGTCTGTAATCCCAGCCCTTTGGGAGGCTGAGGCGAGAAGATTGCCTGAGCCCGCGGGTTCGAGACTAACCTAGACAACTTGGTGAGAACTCATCTCTACAATATATCAAAAAATTAGCTGGTCATGGTCACATGCACCTGTAGTTCCGGCTACTTCAAAGGCTGAGGCTGAAGGATCACCTGAGCCAGAAGGATTGCCTGAGTCCAGCAGGCCGACGCTAGGGTGGCTGTGAGCATGCCACTGCACTCCAGCCTGTGCCACAGTGACTGACCCACCAAAAAAGCGGGGGGGGGGGGGGGACAGGTCAGGCACAGTGGCTCATGCCAGTAATTCCAGCACTTTGGGAGGCTGAGGTGGTAGTATTGTTTGGGCCCAGGAGTTTGAGACCAGTTTAGATAACAGAGTAAGATCTCATTTCTACAAAAAAAAAAAAATCAAAACATTAGGAGGGCATGGTAGCATGTGCCTGTAGTCCCAGCTGCTTGGGAGGATGAGATGGGAGGACCACCCAAGCCCAGGAGGTTGAGGCTACAGTGAGCTGTGTTCATGCCACTGCACTCAAGCCTGGGTGACAGAATGAGATCCTGACTCAAAAATTTAAAAGAAGTAGGGGAGTCAGATTTACAATTAGAAAAATAGCCTTAGAGCAAGGTAGGAAAAAAACTAGAAAAGGTGAAGGTTTACTATTAATTCAGATGAAAGATTATGAGAACTTGAATTAAGGTAACAACTAACAAAACAGAAAAGCAGAGCTCAGTTCTAGATATGTTCTGGTGACAGGAATTAAAGAATTTGTTGGTTAATTATATGAAGGATGAAGAAAAGGGGTAGTTTAGGTTAACATCAAGATTTCAAGTGTGATATCCTAAGTGATGGTGATGCTGCTTTCTACTTCAGTTCAAATCTGAACACCCAATGCCTTAGTTCAGTCTGCTTTGTTTGACTGGAATGTCTTTTTTCTGTCTTTACAACTGATGTTAAGCTAACTTTGTACCTGTGACTTCCTCAAAACTGTTTCAAATACACACCAAAAGTCAGGCATATCAAATTACATATGGGTTCCTACAATTAATTTCTACTTTCAACATTTTTACTTATGTAGTTCCCTCTGCCTAAAATGCCACATGTTTACCCTGATGAGGTCAACACTTACACATTATTTAGGACTCAAGCTTGTATGTTCCAGTACAATACTATTCCTAATTTTATTCTAGCACCTAAAAGTTTGAACTTTCCATAGCCAGGCATGGTGGCACATGCCTATAATTCCAGCTACTTGAAAGATTGAGGTGGAAGGATCCCCTGAGGCCACCAAGTCGATGCTGTTGGTGGCCATGAGCACACCGCTACATTCCAGCCTGGGTGACAGAGTGAGACTCTGATTAAAAAAAAAATAAGTTTGAATCTTCTTTTTAATATTATTAGACTATTATCAAAAAGGTTGATACTACCTAATAATCCAATCAAGAGCTCAAGAGCTAAATAAGCTTAGCAGTAAAAAATACCTTTCTTTTCAATTTTATCTTTTGCCTTCGTTTCTTCTCCTGTTCCTCCTTGTATCTGTTTTTTGACACCAGAAGATACAGTTGTTATTGGTGTAGACAGTACCATATTTTCAGAAGGCACAGAATTAGCTTGCAGTGGAGCACCAGAAGGAAATGGTATTTGTTTCACTGATATAGAAAATGAAATAGAAATGCCATTAATATTAAACCAAGAAATAAGATGAAAGATATGGAATTGTGGATCATAAATATGAACTCTTTAAAGGAAAAATTCACTGTATGTGACTACCAAATACCTATTGTCTGAGACTATAGAAGGGCTGCCCACAAATTTAATATATTTTGACCATTTTTGAGGTAACAAGAATAAAGGCATTATTCTCATTTAATCACTAATTACTAAACTGAGAAAACTAGAGATAGCAACGATAGCTAGCATTGATTGTGAACTTCCTATGTCCCAAACATCTTTCAAAATGCTTTGTATGACTTAACTCATGTATTTCTCATAAATACCATAAGGAGTAGGTTCTAATCATGACTTCTTTATATAGACAAATCTAAGCCAATCGGTGACTTCTTTCACCCATGCCAGCTCTGGCATGTCCTCCTCTCTTTTCTCCCTTCTGTCTCTAATAAACTTGAACTGAAGGAAGGGAGGGAGGGAGGAAGGGAGGGAGGAAGGGAGGGAGGAAGGAAGGAAGGAAGGGTCCAATCCACGGATAGCAAGCAGAAGAATAAGAATTTGTATGCACACAGTCTCTTTTCAGAGATTGCACTGTCATGATCTGGAAAGATGAAAAGTTCTCCACACAGGTTTTCTTTTATATTTAATGATCAAATGGGAAAAATTTTAATATTAATCATTTCTATATTAGAATTAATGACAATACTATTTGTCTATGATTCTACATTAAAAAAATAACTTTAAAGAAGAAAAGTCCTTCAACAATGTTTTAACTTGTGAAAAACAATTCATATACTCCAGTGAACATGGAAAAATAAAATCTCATGAGGGATTTTGATATGGCTTAGATCTTGGCCAATACTCAGACCACTTTTCTGAGGCATTTTTTAAGTTCCCTGGAGGGTACTGCTTCTTTTAGTAACGTGAATTCCTATTTTATGTTTCACCATTAGACATAATTCACCACTTTAATTCAAACCACTGATTTGGTTTAGCATTTAACAAAATTAGAGTTTAAAAGTTTAATGTCTACATTTGATCTTCTAGCATGAGAGAAATGAAAAGCAGTTTTACATTGCTAATATTTTAACTTCTTATTTAATTTTGTACCTGTATTTCAAATCTTCTAGTCTTGGAAAGCATCGACTAGTCTCAAATTTTCCATTGACAAACAATATTCTCTCTAGTTGATAACTCTAAACATACATCATTGAGTTTTCCCTTATTTTTATTGAGCTAAGGGTAGAGCTCATAGTATAATGTTCAAAATAATTCACTGACAGAATATGAATTAAAAGGAAGCAGTAATAGTCTTTCACTATACTTGAACCTCCTTAACTCACACAAGATTTTCTACAATATAATAAAATGCCTGTGTGGTACTTCAAAATTTTAACAGAACTGTTATTATTACTGTTTTATAATTTACCTAGAAACTTTTAAAATAATTCAATAAAAATTTTAATTTTATTTACACTATTTCAAATAGTAATTGTCTGCTGACTTGAATAACTTAAAAATTATGATTTTAGTCAAATTATTTTATATTGCTAAGCTTCAATTTCCTCAAGTATCAAAGAAGAATATTTGTGTACAAATGTATTTGAGGATAAAATAAATAATGTAAGTAAAGCACTTGACACACAGTGCTCTGAATATAGTAATGAATGTTAACTAAATAGTATTGTAGGTAATTTTCACTAAGTATTCAATAGGGCACAGTGATAATCAAGTTGTAGCACAAAAAATAAAATAAATAGGTTTTTGAACCCAAGCTTTGTCATTTTTTGTGTGAATTCAGGCAAGATCATTTGCCTTTTCTTAGTCTCCATTTTCTCTTCTGCAAAAGAGGAAGAATGCACAGTAGGGAATGCTGTGAAGATAAAATGGCAAAATAAATACTTAAACAATAAATAATGTTACTGTTAATATTATAAACCAAACAACCTACATTTCTATATTTAATTACCTCCATTTTGAATTTCTGCCTGAATTAGCTCTTGTTTCAGTTCTTCAATTTCTTTCTTTAGTTTAGCATTTTCAACTCGAAGTTTCTTCTCTTCTCTCAAAGTTGCCTGCAAAACTAGGATCAAGTAAATCCAGTTAAAATAATTGTTTTTTCCCAAAGGTTTTGTATAAATACTATTTCAAAAGAAGATAGCCAGTGTAACTACAGTTTGTATAACACTAGTAATCAAATATTTGGCAAGTTCCTTTATGCCAGTTTAATATTTATTAAAACAATGTGTATTTAAAAGAGAAAGGGAGAAAAATGTGTATTTGCTGGGCTCGGTGGCTCAGCCTGTAATCCCGCGCCTTGGGAGGCCGAGGTGAGTGAATTGCCTGAGCCTGAGGGTTCGAGAACCGCATGGGCAACTTGGCGAGACCTCAGCTCTACAATAAATCAAAAAATTAGCCAGGCGTGGTAGCGCGCACCTGTAGTTCCAGCTACTTGGAAGTCTGAGGCGGAAGGATCGCCGGAGCCCAGCGGGTCGAGGCTGCGGTGGCCGGGAGTGGCCACTGTACTCAATAAAAACAAAAACAAAGAAAAATGTGTATTTAAAAGAGAATGGGAGAAAAATCATAAAATTATAATAAAACAGAAAAGGTTTTGTTTATGAATCATTTTCCTAGCTTCTATAAAGATGCTTAATAAAATCAAATTACCACCTTCTCTGCATTGTAGCTATAATAAAGATCAATGGTAAATAAGAACTGGAACAAAAAAATGTGTCAGTAACAGATAAAATACAAGAAAGAGAGTAAGCATTAAATATATCTCAGGGTTGAGCTGCTCAAACATTCAATGAGTGAGATAACCTCAAAGATTTGCTCAAAATGTAATGCATGTGTTAAAGGTAAGTGGTAGGGTATGCAAAAATATAACAGAAAAACAATGATTCTCTGTGGGATTGCTACTGCTTGCTAGGTGGAGTTTTGAAAATCTGTAGGATTATTTGTGGTTGTCACAAACAATGGGAGTCACTACTAGCATTTATTGGGCAGAGAGAAAGAATGCCAGATGTCATGCAGTATGCTGGATATTCCTACAAAATGAAGAACTGTCTCACATTCTACAGAACTTTTCAGTGGTCAAATTGTGTATCTGTATATGTAAAAATCCTGCTAACAATTATTTGAGCCTAGACTGTATTCATTACATATAAACACAAAGTATTTTTAAGCATTTTTATTACATTTTGAATTTTCCATCAATCAAGTACTATGGAAATGAAGAGTAGATTTTACCTAGTTTTATTCAGAGCTTTATCTAATGAATCATTCATCATTTTGAGCAAATGTTTCTGGCATGTGAGTTGCCTACACAAAGGTAAACTGAATATATACCTGTATTACTTGGCACTACACCTATTATATTCTTGGTGATTCCATATATGTGAATCATGTGGCATGCGACCCTCTCATATTATCTTTGGGAGTAGAGTCCTGCTAAAGTAACACTTATTGATATATACATTATTATTACTACTATTTATAGTGAAGTTCCTTTTTCTCTTCTATATTACATACAGGATCAAGATATATTTTGAAATTATGTATATAGATATGTTACTTAATCTAAGAAATATTTTTCTTACAGGATATTTACAGAGATTCTATAAAATATTTATTCTAAAATGGGGGCAATGGGACTGAGAACTACTAGGATAGAGTACCAAAGGGAATAATAACATAGGTGACGGATAAGTGGGATGGTTCTTTTTTTGGGGGGGCAAAAAAGACATGCTAGTTAGGGTAGCAGAAAAGGGCCACACATATGAGAAAAAAAATTACACAAGCAATGATCATCTCCAATCTCATTTCTTAATAATATGAAGAAATGTTAAGAATTTTAAGAAAAATAATTTTAAAATTGTGAGAAACATTATACAAAAGAAATAATTAATATGGTATTGACTACTGACAATAAAATATACTTAAACAAAGAAAACTAAAATCAATCTACATCCTAAAGGTAGAAATCCAGGTTTGATATTTTTATACATTTAATTGCAACTTTTAAGCATTTACATGTAAAAACTGTTTCAGAAAATGCCTTAATATAAGGCAATATAAAGTTATACATTCTTCTCCATATAAACTTATAGGCAATATTTGTTTCATGTTTGATTTAGACAATTTTCTTCATTTTAAGTAGTAACTTGTATGACAAATATGTGTGTGTATATATATATATACACACATATATATACTTTTTTTTTCTGTCAGTATATAAATTCATGCTAAGTATCTCCTTGAAAAATTTTAAATCTTCTTACTTGCTTTCTCCTTAAGAAGAGCAACTTGCTGCTTAAGAAATTCAATGATTTGATCTGCCTCTGCACCCTTCTGCTCCAGTCTCTTCAGAACAGCATCATTATTTGCCATTTTTTGCCAAGAAACAGCAGAAAATCCTAAAAGAAGAAATAAAAGTGAAAAAATGCACTGTGGAAGGAATAAATTTGTTGTATAAGACACTGTGAAAAAGAAAATACATTTTCTACTGTGATAGATCAAGTCAGAAAAACACTTTCCCTATACAGAGCAACAAACCAAACAAATGGCAAAAATATTAAGTAGACCAATTTCTGAATGTTTGTGAGAGGAAATCTACTTTGTTCCTAAATGCAGACAACATGCTATTTAACAATATTTAACACTGGAAAGTTTTTTTAAATTTTATTTTAAAGATGTGGATATAATTCAGGATTAGATAGGTAAGTGACCATCATACAGGTGATGTTTGGGCCTCACTTTGGTCCCCACTTCGCCTGGTTGAGATCAGGTACACTTATTGATGTTATGTGTCCCTCTACTCCCCTGGTATTGTCCCACTACTGCCAAATCCTTTCTTATAGTATTATAAATGTTCAGGGTCCACTTATAAGTGAGAACATGTGGTACACAGTTCTTTGTTTCTGTGATAGATCATTGAGTACTATAGACTGTAAATCCAACCAAGTTGCTACAGAGTCCATAATTTTGTCCTTTTTTATGGCTGCGTAACATTCCATTATGTATATGTATCCCATCTTTTTTATCCAGTCCACTCTCAATGGGCATCACGGTTGGTTCCATGTTTTTGCTATTGTGAATAACGCTACAATAAACATGCATGTGCAGATTTCTTTTTAGTAGAATGATTTAAATTCCTCCAAGTATATTCCCAGAAGGGGGACTGCTGAGTCATATGGAAGGTTGATTTTTAGAACTTTTAGGAAACACCACACTGTTTTCCACACATGTTGCATTAGTTTACTCTCCCACCAACGATGTAGAAGCGTTCCCTTTTCCCCGTATCCTCTCCAGCATCTGTTGTTTTTTTAGTTATTGATGATGGCCATCCTGACTGAAGTTAGGTGGCATCTCAGTGTGTTTTAATTTGCATTTCTTTGATGATTAGTGAGGCTGAACAGTTTTTCATGTGTCTGTTGTCTGCTCGTATGTCTTCTTTTGAGAAGTGTCTATTCGTATCTTTTGTTCACTTTTTAATGGGGCTGTTTTTTTTTTTTTCTTTCAGCACATTTGAGTTCCTTGTAGATCCTGGATCATATTTAGGCCATGAAGTCTTAAAATACTGAGAACAGAGAGGGATGACAAGATCCCACTTAGTCACTGGTATATAAATTAATTACAGATGATAGAAACCACCTTGAATTTCCTAATAAATATTATTAGGTAATAATACTACTTAATGCTTACTTTTTAAAAAGTGTCTGTTAGGTCCTTTTCTAACCACTTCACAGATATTAATCATCAAAACAATACTATGAAGTATATACTGTTATCATTCCCTGCCCTTGCATACACATAATAAATTTATTGCAAGAGTGATAAAAATAACATGAACTTAGAAATCACATGGACCTAAGGTCAAATTCTATCCTTCGCATCTGCCACTTAACAGCTGTATGACCTGGAAAAAATTATTTATCCTCTCTGAGCCTTAGTTTTCTCATTTATAAAATGAGGATAATTTTGCATGTCTCAAAGGATTGATGAGGGGCAAAATGAGGTATCACACATGATACTCAACAAGATTTTTGGCACATAGCATAAAAATAGTAGCTAACTTACTACAACAATTAGGATCAACAATTGCACATTTTGGGAACACAAAAAGACAGGGTATATATACAATCTTTACTATCAAGAAAGTGGGCTACCTAATGTCATAATGTTTTGTAGGTTCCTATATGATTAATACCCATGAAGCGTTAAGAAAAAGACCTGGCAGATACTTTTTAATACAACTTAGAGATTAATATTAAAAATTTACAATGGGCAACCCCGTTTGGTCCCTTCCCACTGTGGGAGCTTTTCTGTACTCTCAATAAATACTGCTTCCAAAAAAAAAAGTACAATGTATATTATTCCAGCAATGGACACACTAAAAGCCTTGACTTTACCACTATGTAATATATCCATGTAACAAAACTATACTTGTACCCCATAAATGTATATAAATTTTAAAAAATTAAATTTAAAAAGTAAATAAAAAGGTACTTAGATAATTTGGCAAAGCTACAGGTTAATTTCTTCATCAGTGGCATATAGTCCATGGGAGTGAATGATGTTAATATACGTTTATTAGTCCTCAATTCTGTGTTCATAACAGTAAGCAAAATATAACTAAGGACTCATGTCTTCAGGAACATGATAAGACAACAGCCAACTGAAAATCTTTGCACACGTTTCCCATCATAACTGTGGAAATTAAACATAAGAGACTTGAGATTTAAAGAAATGATATGCAAGAAAAGAAATACTCAATAGAACTAAATGGAATAAAGCGGATTTCAATTTCAATGCCTGTAAAGGTCTTCTAAAGACTGGTTTAAGAGTTGTCAGCTCTAGTTCAGAAGGCAAAACAATACAGGACGAGTGATACATATAATTTTGCCAAAGGTATACAATTGGCTAAGAATACCAAGTGGTAAATAATTGTTTTTTGAGAATGATGCAAATTGTTCTGGTTTAAGGAAGAAATGAAAAGGATAAAAATTAACTGAATGCCACTGTTCAATTTTGCTGTGAATCTAAAACTGCTCTAAAAAATAGTTTGTTAAAAAAAAATTCAGGGCAACCCCCTCAGGTCCCCTCCCACTGTGGGAGCTTTCCTGTCCTCTCAATAAATCCTGCTTCAAAAAAAAATTCACCAAACCACAAACTTTAAAGAGCATATGAACTTGAAACTTGAGAAAATGCTCAGCATTCTAATTACTTATGGACAAAGTTCCCATTTGGTTAAGAATTTTCCAACAGTTTCCATAAAGCACCATTCCATACACATATATATCTTATATATGGTGATATATTAGGTTACTTTTAAGAATTTTAACTGCCACAATATTAACAATTCTACTATACAGAAAGCTTCACCAAGAGAGAAGGGAAAGGTTGGGTGCCCTGGTTCACACCTATAATCCCAGTGTTTTGGGAAGGCAAGGTGGGAGGTTTGCTTGAGGCCAGGAGTTCAAGACAATTTTTTTTTTTAATTAGCTGAGCATAGTGGCATGTTCCTGTAGTCCCAGCTACTTGGGAGGCTAAGGCTAGAGAAACACTTGGGCCCAGGAATTAGAGATTACAGTGAGCTATGAGGAAAAAAAAAAGGTGAGTAAATATATTTTGCCAGAACAATCATTTATCCTGCAATAACTGTATCCTTGGCAAAATAAAACTCAGAAATGCACCAGCTGTTAACCAGCATCTACTACTTCTCCACTCCTAGAAAACTGGTGATGTATATGGTATATGATGCCAATGTTAAATATTTTTCATCTTATGAAACCTAAAAATATTTTGAATTAGCTTCTAGTCATGTCTATGTGATAACAGAACGTTCCTCAAATGCTAAAAGTCACTCATTGTCTTTAGAATTAAACGCTCTGGGAACAGGTTTTCTAATTCTTGTTGATTAACTGTCATTTACATTTTTCAAAAATATAGGTTGGATGGGTAAGTTTATATTAATGTTTTCTAGTAATATGCAAATAATGATCACCAGAACTGGCAGAAGAACCTAGTTTTTTTCAAAGAGTGTTTACAGCCACCAACTCTTAATTGAATCACATTCTTAACAGGCTGTATAACAAGTAAGGTTATTTATCTTTTCTATGTTTCATTTTCTTAATTTATAAAATGAGGGCACTTTCACAAGATTTCACTTTGAACTTTTAGTCACCTCCTTTTAGAGAATTCTTTTTTTTTTTTGACCTATCCCTTTCATCATGATGTTTATAGGATGTGGTCTTAATCTCTAATCTCTTCTAGGGATTACAAACTGTCACAAAGGAAGTATAGGGGTGCGTTTCAGGGTTAACATTGTTTGAAACACATGAATGTGGCCGGGCTCAGTGGCTCTGCCTGCAGTAATCCCAGCACTTTGGGAAGCTGAGGCGAGCAGGTTGCCTGAGCCTGCAGGTTTGAGACCAGCCCAGGCAACTTGGTGAGACCTAGTCTCTATAGTAAACAAACAAACAAACAAACAAAAAACTAGCAGTGCGTAGTAGCAAAGTAGTTCTGGCTACTTTGAAGGCTGAGGCAGAAGGACTGCTGGAGCTCAGCAGTTCGACGTTGGGGTGGCCATGAGTGTGCCACCGCAATGCGCAACAGAGTGAGGCTCCAAAAAAAAAAAAAAAAAACCACACGTGAATGCGAATGCTTTTTTTCTTAAGTTAGTCAAATATGAATGCATTTAAGTAATACATATAAATAAACACTTCACCACTCCCTGTTATCTGCCATTTATGTTACCTGCCAGATCCTCAAAGTAATTTAAGTTCATGACCCCAACTTTATAGTTACTGATTTTGTCCTGTATGCTGGGTTTATAGTAGATAACAAGAATAAACATGTTATTTGTACTCACTAAGCTTTCAGACAAATGGGGAAAACACAATTACTTGAACAGATTTTTTTTTTGTTTTTTGAATTGGCGTCTCACTCCGTCGCCCAGACTGGAGTGCAGTGGCCGCTCCCGGCCACCGCAGCCTTGACCTGCTGGGCTCCGGCGATTCTTCCGCCTCAGCCTTCCAAGAAGCTGGAATTACAGGCATGCTCTACCACACCCGGCTGATTTTTTGATTTATTGTAGAGATGAAGTCTCGCCTGCCCAGACGGGTCTCGAACCTGAGGGCTCAGGTAATCCACTCACCTCAGTCTCCCAAAGGCGCGGGATTACAGGCTGAGTCACCCAGCCCGGTTTACTTGAACAGGTTTTTAAAAATCTTATATTTAAGGGGATATAGTATAACAGAAATAGTACTTAAAGCACAAACAAATCTTTTACCATTCAAGTCAGTGCTTAAAATAAGTTGTATGCTAACTACTCCACAGTAATTTTTCAATTTTACATTGAGTGCAAGGTAAAGTTCAAAAAATTTAAGTTCTCAGGGTTTTGAATATGCTAGTATATATAGGGTTTCTCACAAATAACAATAACAACATATATTTGTAGAGCACTTAATATGGCTGGCTAAATGTTTTGCATGAATCATCTAGAATACTATAATTATTTCCATTATAGAGAAAAAAACTTGAATTGAAATTAATTTGCCCCAGGTCATACAGCTAGTTAATAAATGAGGACTGAAATTCAAATTTGCCTGATGCTGGAGCGAATTCTTTTAATGCCCTAAGATTTCTCTAAAGGATATAATTATGAAGGATTTTCCAATATATTTAACAACAGAATCCTAACCAAGGAACATCCACTAACATTTACTGGAACTAGTACTCTCTAAACTAGTTTGGAAAGCATCAATTTAGTCTCTATATTCAAGTTTAAAAAAAGTTTATGAGATTAAAATAAATATAATCTATTATTTATACATGTACAGCAACTGTAAATATAAAACATTCACGGAGAGGAAAAAAGCTCAGAAAACAGTATACCAGGTATGTTAATTGTGTTTGAATGGTAAAAACCAATACCTTTCTTTTCTTTTACTAAATTAAAATAATAATAATTTTTAATTACAAAAGCTTTTGGAAAGTATTATCTAAATTATCATATTCCTTCCCATTAATTTTATTCTTCTCAATGTTACTTATGATGATGCCTCTAATACATGGCATCAAATACTGTATATGAATTTATAGTATATCTTAATAATTAAAACAATACACAAAAAGATTGTTTCTGAGACTGTAAACTTTCCTATCACTTTTCTTTACCTCAGCAATTTCCTCAGTAGTCTTCCCTCTCCTCTACCAATCTAAATTGTAATTTCTTTAAATAACAAATTCCCTGCTCCAGGTTCTCAACGTTAGGAATCAAATATAAACAAATAAGATACTGCTTTGAAATCAGTGTTTTAAGCACAGATTTTAAATTTTACCTCATAAAACAGGAGCTCTACAAAAATTTGGAAGTGTGTCTACTCTAAACCTTTAATTTCACTATTTCAGAATTATAATTAGGTACAAATTTACATCTTAATTTTTTGAGATAGGGTCTTGCTTTGTTACCCAGACTGGTGTGCAGTGGCACAATCATAGCTCACTGGAGCCTCAAGCAATCCCCTCACCTCAGCTGGAACTAAAGTCACTTACCACCATGCCTGGCTAAAATTTTAAAAATTTTTTGTAGAAGAGTGGGAGGTTGTGGGAGAATAGTCCTTGCTATGTTGTCTACGATGGTCTTGAAATCTTGGACTCAAGACAGTCTCCTGTCTCATCTTCCCAAAGTGTTGAGGTTATAGGAGTGAGCCAGTACCCCCAGCTACATTCTCATTAGACATTGTAACTAACTACCGTATTTTATCAAATCTAAGATATCATCAATTGTAAAATGGCTTCAATCATAAGAAGCCATTATTGTTATTATTATTATTAATTAAGAAGCAATGTATTAATAATTATTATTATTAAGAAGCAATCTATTATTTTACACACCAGTATGAAAAAATACTGTTGATTCAACTGACCCAATGCTCTCTTATCACTTACATGTATCCTATATTATTATTATTATTTTTGAGTTGGAGTCTCACTCTGTCGCCCAGGCTGGAGTGCAATGGCATGCTCACGGCCACAGCAACTTAGACCTACTGGGCTCAGGCGATTCTTCCACCTCATCCTTCCAAGTAGCTGGAACTACAGGCATGAGCTACCATGCCCAGCTAATTTTTTGATTTATTGTAGAGATGAGGTCTCGTCAAATTGCCTAAGCTGATCTCAAACCTGTGAGCTCAGACAATCCTCTCACCTTGGCATCCCAAAGGCATGAGCCATCACAATCAGGCTATGTCCTATATTATCTATTGAAAGACCTCTTTTAACCTTGGATTTTTATCTTGCATAATTTAGTGTCCCTGTATTTCTGAGTACACAGTAATTTTTCATTTTAATGCTAAATCATAATCTTCCAAAACATCCTTAAAACAGAAATTAAACTCAACAACTATATAATAACACTGCACACAACTCAACTGAATTGATAACAATATTAAGTTACAATCAAGTGGGCATCAGTGCAGACAATGACAACTATGTCACATCTGCCAGTTAGTCTATAATAATTTTAAAAGGTCAACAACTAAAATACAATCCTATTTCAGAGATGTAAATATGAGAAAAATGTGCATATCAAAATTGATGGACTATAATACTTTTAATCATTTTTTTCTTCTTTTCATCCCTATTCCCACCCCCCAACTTCTTTTTCCCTCATTTGCTATAAAATCTAATTACAAGTTTACTCTGCTATGAAAAACTATCTTTATAGTGTTAAATAATGTACCTTTAGAATTAGGTTAAAATTTTGCTAGGATTTAAAACGTGTCAAAAGTCAGAATGTAAAGAAAGGTAAATAATAAAACGAAATATGCTGAGAACGATGCATCTTGAGACACTCAAGATATTTAACAGCAGAAACCAGCAGTAATTCCATGGGTCTTTTGTCAACCTTTGCCAATAGAAGGAAGATCTAAAATTGCTTTTTGTTAAAGTTCATATTTATTCTTGATTCTTTCCTTTAACTGATGAGGCCACAGAGGGTCTTGGAGGGTTTAAGAAGATGGCTATGAGGGGATGGGTACAGGGTAGATGGGAGTCTTTATATTTCCAGACACATGGCCATTAACAAAAAACTTTTCTCCCCAGTAAAGTGTGCATAAAATCTAAACAGGGGTAAGTCTAGGCCTCCCTTATTCTCACCTCAAAACAAGGCTTTTGCCTCATTCAGATTTTGTTCAATATGATTTAACCATTCCTTTCAACTCATAGATACACTCACCACTATCTTTCTCCCATTTTTAATCCAAAAACAGTTAATATTAATAGTTACTACTATAAAGAACTAGGCCCATTACATACGTTGCCATTTCATTTTTGCAACCTTGTAAGATATGACTTCCATTTTACAGACTTAGAAAAATTATACAACTTGTCCAAATCCACTCAAATATCAAATAACAAAGCCATAATTTTAACTTGTGTTTGTTACTCGGAAATTCACACTAGAATTCATTTTTCAAGTGTCTTCGAGGCCTGGAACAGTGGCTCATGCCTGTAATCCCAGACCTTTGGGAGGCCCAAGCAGGAGGATTGCTTGAGCCCAGAGTTTGAGACAAGCCTGGACAACATAGCAAGGCCTTATCTCTTAAAAAAATAAAAAAAATTAGCCAGGTATGGTAGTGCATACTTGTTGTCCTAGCTACTCAGGAGGCTAAGGCAGAAGGATCACTTGTGCCCAGGTGGCAGTTGCCTGAACCATGACTGTGCCACTGCACTTCAGCCTGGGCAACAGAGTAAGTCCCTGACTCTAAAATAAATAGATAGATAGATAGATAGATAGATAGATAGATAGATAGATAAGCTTTCAAGGCCTAATTAATTATGCCATCCATAATACTCTAACATTATCTAAATTAAGTGCATCGGGAATACATCTGGCCATTTCTTACCACCCATTGTCAACCCACCATTATGCTTCCTCTGAATTACTACAAGTCTCCTAACTCATCTTTTTTCTTCTACTCTGTCCTCAGTATACTCTTGATAGCAGTCAGTGACCCTATTAAAAGGAAGTCAGGACAAGGCACGGTGGCTGAAGTCTGTAATCCCAGCAATTTGGGAGGCCGAGGCAAGAAGACTGCTTGGGCCCAGGGGTTCCAGACCAGCCAGGGCATCAAAAAATTAGCCAGGCGTGGTAGCGCGTGCCTGTGGTTCCAGCTACTTGGAAGGCTGAGGCAGAAGGATTACCTGAGCTCAGTAGGTCAAGGCTGTGATGGCTGTAAGCATGTAGCTGCACTCCAGTCTGGGTGACAAGAGTAAGACTCTGACTCAGGGGGGAGGAAAAAAAAGTCAGATCACATCACTTTCCTGCTCAAAACTCTCCAGTGGTTTCCTATTTCATTTAGAATAAAAAGGAGATGCCCTCAATATCCTTCAGGACCTGTTACTATTCTCTCTGATTTTGTCTCTAGTGAAGAATTAGACCTTTAACTCAACCCTGACCCACCGGTTTCCTTGCTGTTTTGGCAAGTTTCTGTTTCATGACTTTTGCAGTGGCTGGTCCCTCTGCCTGACTGCATTTCCCCAAGTTATCTGCATGGTTAGTTCTCTCACTTCTGTCAGCTCTTCACTTGAGTTATCTTTTCAGTGAGGTATTTCCTTATCCCACTAAAATCTCAACATATATACTTATTTTCGGCATTATATATATTTTTTCTCTTCGGCCCTCATCACTACCTAAAATATGGTATGTTTTTGTTTACTTTAGTATGGTTCTTCAACACAATGTGAGCTACAGACAGGGATTTTTGTCTGTTTTGTTCATTGCTCTTTACATAGCGCCTAAAATGGTGCGTGCAATATAGTAAGCGCTTAATAACTTTGCTGAGTGAATTCCTGTCTTCTCAGATTCCCACAAACACCAAGTCCTTTGACACACACACACATTCATATAACGGTAAACATGTTTATGAATCTACGTTTTCCAGTACATCCTTTCCCCTGGCCCTGCATCCGATTTCTCAAACTTGGTTCCTTCAAAAGGTCCCAAGTTGTTCCCTATTTCCTCATGCCAAGGTTGGTGCTGGTGCAAGCTGCCTTCCTACTAGTACCCGTAGGCCAGGTTCTCTCTCCTGGAGGGAAGTAGGGGAAGGGAGACTCCTACGATCGCAATCCACCTACTCGGACCCGCCACGACATCACTCACAGAAAGCGGCGGACAGATATTCGGAGGCAGTCTCGGACTAGAGCAGGTAGGAGACAGCCTCTCACACACGATGGCAGCGAGAAAGGGCCCCTTGCGGTGCCCACGCTAAACGCCTGAGTGATCCACAGATTCAACCCCACATTCTGTCTTCTCTTTCCTGTGCGCAGCCCTATTGACCAGCCACACCAGGCTCCTCATCTTCCATTCCCTCACCCAATATGGCCAATTCCCCTTCCTCTTTCGCTACATCTTGTCGCCAGTTTGGGCAAGAAGCAGGGCGCCAGAAATCGGGGTCTTTCCTCAGTGCTGCGTCGCGGAGGCTGGGACGTCAGAAGAAATGGCCAGGCTGGGTGGAAGGTTGTGGGTAGAAGGCTGGTGCTGTGAGTGAGCAGGGCTGGCCTTGTGCTTCTGACCGGGTTCCAAGAAAGGAACCTTCACTGTCTCGGCTTGCAGGCAAAGGGAAATTGCTAAGCTCCCGGCGTTCCAGGAGCGGCCTCTTGTAGAAGCACCTGAGATGCAGGGTCTGGTGCACTAAGCCATAGCGGCAACACCAGCCACAGCGATCCCGCTGGGGCCCCGTGTAGAAGCTCCATCCCCCTTGTCTTTGTGCCCGCCTGCGTCCCCACACTCGGAGGCAGGTATTTGGGTGTCCCAGTTTTCTATGTTTTAGTGGGTGGGGCTTGTGGGAGGTAGAAGAATATCGGGAGCATCGAGTGGCTGAGCTGTGGAGCCGCTTACTGTTGTGTACTGTTTCCATTCCTTGTTACAGTGGCCTTCCCACTACATCACACGTTCACCTGAGTCCTTTCGGAGCTGTAGGCTAAGTAAGAGCTGCATCACTGCCTCAAAGCAAGACTTAAAGAGGAAGTTAGGGAATCTGGAATCTGCCCCTCCACGAATCTCCGTGGATGCGGACTTTTGCTTTGGTTTGTTTCTGGTTTTCAAGGTTTAGTCAGCTGTCGAAGTGTGCTCCCTTGAGCAATAAAGTGAAGGGTGGAAAAAAAAGATAAAGTGAAGCAGTGGAAGGAAGTTACTTGAGAATTGTCAGTGGCTGCTTCCAAGGATTCCTATCTCGATTTCTGTGTATTTGGGGCAAAGATAACTTTTGGAGGAAAGACATATGTAAAATAAATGAATTAGGATCATTTTATCGTTGGAGAAATGTGGAAACTATTTTATTCATGATAAAACCAGCATCTTTTGCCCTATTTTTAACTTTCCCCATTTGAGTCATTCGACCTCAAGTTCGTTCAGGGCAGAGATTATGTCTTGTTCACTGTTCTTTGATCCTGCATCTGACTTAAAATAGGAGTTTCAAAATATTTGTTGAATGAGTTTTTACGTCCAACCGCTTACATTTGTTCTTTTATCTGTAACCTCATTGGTCTTTTTCACTAGTTTTCCTCCAGTCACCAAACATGAGCAAGTGTGTATGTGTATTGTGTGTGTGTATGAGTGTGTGTCTTTATGTGCAGTCATCTGAAAGGCAATTGAAGCAGAACAGTGATAAAATGTTTTATGCGAATTGGTGTTTTATCTTTTTAAATCATACATTTCGTGTATTTGATTATTTGATTTTCAGTTGTCTAAGTGATAAAGGCATCTACCTGAAAATCAAGTAGTATACTTTAATAGGATTGAATAATAAAACACAACCGCTTCATCCTTCCTACACTCACTACTGTTCTTCAGCAATAACTACTTTTAACCTTTTCTAATTTAAGGTCTGTAATGATGAATAATACATTACACTGCTAATTCTCTTTCTGTTGACTTCTTAAGAAGTCCACATCATCTACTTCTTCTCCAAATTTTGGAATAGTTATAATACACTTTTTAGTTTTTGTTTTTTTGAGTTGGAGTCTCACTCTGTCGCCCAGACTGGAGTGCAGTGGCTGCTCCCGGCCACCGCAGCCTCGACCTGCTGGCCTCCGGCGATCCTTCCGCCTCAGCCTTCCAAGTAGCTGGAATTACAGGCATGCGCTACCACGCCCGGCTGATTTTTTGATTTATTGTAGAGATGAGGTCTCGCTGCCCAGGCGGGTCTCAAACCCGTGGCCTCAGGCAATCCACTCACCTCAGCCTCCCAAAGGTGCGGGATTACAGGCTGAGCCACCAAGCCCGGCTACTTTTCAGTTTTTTTTTTGGTTACTTTATAATTCTAAATAATATACGTAAACTACTTTTTTCACATCAATTTTTTAAAAATATATTTTACTATTTGGACGATGAGAAAAGTTGTGACTCTTCCTTTGTCATTGCAGAAGCCACATTCATGTTCGCTTTTCCTTAGCTGGACCTTTACTTGTGTGTTTTCAAGGTTAATAATATTTATATTTCTTAACTACAACATTTTTGCTTTGTTCATGTGCTAAAAACCAATAAAATGCTTACAATATTGTGACTTTATATTATTCCTTAGTGCAGGTCCAAGAAGTATGCTATAATACATTTTCTTTCTAACATTTTAACTTCATGACCCCTGTGCCATACTAAGGAAAGTGTTTATAATATCAAGGTCAAATAACTTCTCCTTTCCTCCCCTTCAGTGGTAAAATATCATGCCATAATTGAGTTGATCATGTACTTAATAGAGTTTTTAAACCTTACTTGCACATAAAGACACACACTTTTCTCTTCTTACCTTCATCATTGCCTTTCTGCTTTCTCTTGGGGAATAGGTGCATGTGCTTTTTTCATTGGGTTCTTTCATTCATTGTATGATGTACATAGAAGCTTCCATTCTGTTCTGCTTGAAGACATTAATCTTGGAGTCCAATAACTTTAGTTTGAGCAAATTGTGTTCTAATCCATTTGTATTGATTTATCATGGGTTTATATTTATTGAACTCTTAGGTAAATTACATTGTTTCTTTTTTCTTTTTGAGTCAGTCTTACTCTGTTGCCCAGGCTGGAGGGCAGTGGCACACTCACAGTCACCGCAGCCTTAACCTGCTGGTCTCAGGCAATCTTTCCACGTCAGCCTTAAGTAGCTGGAATTATAAGCAGGAGCCACTACACCTAGTTAATTTTTTTTTATTATTGTAGAGATGAGGTCTCGTTATGTTACCGATGCTGGTCTCGAACCCATGGGTTCAGGCAATCCTCTTACCTCTCACCTCCGTCTCCCAAAGTACTGGGATTACAGGCATGAGCCACTGCACCTGGCCAATTACCCCTTATCTTCTATTATTTTGTTTATTTCTCTCTTTTGCTAGAATACATCATAAAGAAATTTGCTCACAAAAGTTGTATGGAAGGTAATTTTATTTTTTCAATGTTTGTATGGCTTTAAGTTGTTATTTGTTTGATAGTTAGGCTGTGTATAGAATAAAAATTAGGTTCCTTCAACTCTTTCAAGGCTTTAGTGTCTTCTAATTTTCTTTTTCTGTTTTTTGTGAGATGGGCCTCACTATGCTGCTCAGCCCAGTCTGGAATTCCTGATCTCCAGTGATTCTCCCACTTTGAGCCTCTGAGGTAGCTGGGATTGCTGACATGCACCACTGTACCTGGCTCCTCTAAATTTTATTATTGCTGATAAGAAGATGAGATTACCAGTCTGACCTTAGTTTCTGGATATCTGGACTATTTTTTTCTCTCTGTAATGATTAAAATTTTCTAGTTATGCTTGATGCTTTGAAAATTTATGGTACCATGTCTAGGTGTGTGTTTATTCTTGTAATGAACTCATTCAAAGGAGCTAAGGTAAGTGTTTCAGTATAGGTTTTTTTCCTCATTCGTTCTCCTTGAAATTATAAACCTTTTAAATTTAAAGGTACATATTTCCCTTCAACTATGGGGAATTTTCTCCTATTCTATATTTTGTAATTTTTTCTTTTCCTTTTTTGAAATTCTTATAAAGTGGTTGTTGGATTCTTGGCTTGATCCACTTTGTTATCTTTTTTTCATGCTTTTGCTGTTTTCCTTTTTGCTCCATGTTCTCAGTAATTATCTGAACTTTATTTTCCAACTCTTCTATTTGATTTGGCAGTTACATAATTTCCATTCATCTTTTGATTATTCTTTTTTCATAGGCTTTTAATTTTTTTTAATAATGTGAAATTTACACATATTAAAATGCACTGATTTTAAGTGGCCAGTTTTATGAGTTTTGAAGCACGTATTCATCCTTGGAACCACTGCCACCACAATTATGATATAGAATATTTCTACCACTACAGAAAGTTCCGCTGTCCTTTCAATCCCCTCTGCCCAGCCAGGGTACTACTTTCTGATTTTCTTCACTACAGTTTAAAACTTAGTTCTGGAATTACATTTAAATGGAGTAATACAGTATATACTCTTTTGTGTCTTCTTTTTTCATCAGTATGATGTTTTTTAGATACATCCATGTTTTGACATGTTTGTTCCTTTTTTGTTGTTAAACAGGGCTCCGTGGTATCAGTGTGCCACAATTTGTTTATTCATTCACTTGTGACATGTGCATTGCTTTCAGTTTTTAGCTATTATCAGTAAAGCTACTATAAATATTCTCAGGCAAGCATTTGTATGGACATATATTTTATTTTTCTTGGATAAATACCTAGTAAAAGTAGAATTTCTGAGTCCTAAATTAGGGGTATTTTTATAATAGTTTTCCAAATATTTTCCTAAATTCTTGTGCCATTTTATACTGTCACTAATAATGTATTAGAATTCTACTTCCACATTCTCCTCAAAACCTGTTATTGCCAGTCATTTAATTTTAGCCATTCTGGTAGAAGTAAAAGGTATATCATTGTGGTTTTAATTTGCATTTCCCTGCAACTGAGAACTTTTTCACGTGCTTATTGTCTATTTGTATGCCTTCTTTTGTGAAAATATGCATTTGTGAGTTTGCCTATTTATTGGATTTTTATTTTTATTTTTATTATTTTTTTGAGTTGGAGTCTCACTCTGTCGCCCAGACTGGAGTGCAGTAGCCGCTCCTGGCCACCGCAGCCTCGACCTGCTGGGCTCCGTTGATCCTTCCGCCTCAGCCTTCCGAGTAGCCAGAATTACAGGCGCGTGCTACCACGCCCGGCTAATTTTTTTATTTTATTGTAGAGATGAGGTCTTGCCTGTCCAGGCGGGTCTCGAACCCGCGGGCTCGGGCAATCCACTCACCTCAGCCTCCCAAAGGCGCGGGATTACAGGCTGAGCCACCGAGCCCGGCTTATTGGCTTTTTAAAAAGATAATTGAGTGTTGGAATTCTTTATAGATTCTGGATATAGGTCTATTATTATATACACATACATTTGAGTTTTTAAAAAGGCTATATCTATACATAATGACATATAAATAGATATAAGTAATACTTCTCTTTAGCTTGAATTTTCATTTTCCCAAGGTGCCTATTGTTGTGCAGGTATTTTTAATTTTGATGAGGTTTACTTTGTCAAATTTGGCTTTAATGGTTAGTGCTTTTTTTTGTATCTTGCTTAAGAAATCTTTGCCTATTCTAAGGCTGTAAAGATATTCTCATGTTTTCATTTAGTAGACTAACAGTTTTAGCTTTTACATTTAGGCCTATAATCCATCTGAGATTTTTGTGGATATATCAGCAGAGGTTAAGGTTTTTTTAAAAAATATGAATATATTATTCAATAGCATTTATTTAAAAGACAATCCTTTCCCTGTTGAACTTTTACCTTTATGAAAATCAATTCTTTGTATTTTTAATTTTTTTAATTGGGAAATATGTGCTACTACATAGCATGTACGTGCACACACATATAGATAGATATAGCTACAGAGTATAGACATTATGAAGCATAATAATAGCACAAACACCCAAAAATCCACCAACTAAGAACTAGACTGTTACTCAGTTTCTTGTGAATTCTTCCCTAATCTCATCTCTCCTTTTCATATAGTGCTATTCCTATCCTGAGTGTTTTCAAATTCCCTTATTTACTGAATATGTTCTTGCCATATGTGTATGTATTCCAGAATTGTTTATTTCTTTTTTCTTGTTTTTGAGTTTTATGAATATTGGCAAAAGTTTTGTGTGACTTTTTCATTCAACATTATATAGTTTGCTTATTTTCCATCCTTTATACTCTTCTGTTATGGTGAATATACCATAGTTTATTTAACCATTACCTGCTATTGAACTGTTAAGTTATCTTAAGTTTGGGGATATTTGAAACAATACTGCTCTGATCTTTCTTGCCCAGATCCGTGTGTGTGTGTGTGTGTGTGTGTGTGTAATATGTAATAACAAGATAGTGCAGGAATGCAATAGCAAGATAGTGTCAAACTCTTTTCTTCAGTGATTGTACCAATTTACACTTCCATTTGACAGTAAATGAGAGATCCTGTATTTCCATTTCTTCCTAACATGTTACAGATGTCTTATTTTTTACTGTCTAGTAGATATAAATTCTTACGTGGTTTAATAAGCAGTTACCTGATTATTAATGAGGGTTTTTTTTTTTAAATCTCATATATCTTTTGGCCATTTCTCTTTACTCTTGTATAATATATTTTCTGTAGCCTGTTTTATATAATATATGCAATATCTTTTCAAATCGCTTCAAATTTATTAGAGTCTGTTTTCCTTTTACTGTTAATAAATTATTTCCGATGCCTCCAAAGCCATATTTTCGGGGGTTATTTTATTCTTTGCCTTTTATGCTGCAGTCTTTCCTCAACTATTTGATGATTCCCAGATAGTTCATTATTTAAGACTTAAGAAGGATGTCTGGGAGTTTTGTGTATATGGGCAGACTTGTTGACCAGCACATTTTAAAATGTCTGGATGAACAGCCAGGTCTTAACTGGGATCCTACAGATTTCAGAATTAAGAAGAGTTTGCTTTTCTTACTAGTGCCCATACTGTAATTCTTGGTTTGTGCAATTTCTTTGGGGAAGAACTTTGTCTTTTCTTTCATGGAGGATAAATAACTGCCTATGTTGTGGAGCTGGTGGCAGAGGTGACTTTTGTAATTCTCAACCCTTCAGATCACCCTTCTGACTTCAAACTCTCTGACTGCTCTTAACTACGGTTTCTGCCTTCTTTAAGTCTTAAACCTCTGAATCTGAAGGGGTCAACCAGACCTCTTAACTACTGTGGATTGTGGCTTCCTTCTTTTTGTTTCTTGTGATAGTACTCTACCATATGCATTTTTGCCTTATAGGAGTTTCTTGAAATCTTTCATCAGCTCTTGACCCGTTTCTCTTTCTTGTTAAGGATTTATACATTTTAAAACATTTCTTTTAATGATTTTATTGAGGTTTCTAGACAGACATAAGAAAAGTGATCTAATGAATTGAAATTGTAGCATATTTGTTACAAAAGCTGAGAAAGGAAAAAATGCAGTGATTAATGAATGGAATTTTTTTTTAGTGAAATACCCAAATAAAAGAGATGTGGTGTTGGGATTTGGTGGTTGTTTTTGTTGTTGTTGTGGCTTCTGGTTGCTACATGCCCAGTACTGGGGGCACCATTTATTTAGGTTAAAGCAAATAGGACCTTTCACACTGTACACATGGAACAACTATCTCTAAACTGGGGGTGGTATATCAATCAGGATTGTAAAGGAAATTAAAGAAGATCATACATGTACAACAGTACAAAAATGAAAACTGATTAGTTATTTAGTTAATATTATAAAGCCTTCTGTTATCTACTTTTTTTTTTATCTACTATTTTAAATTTTTACTACTTTTAACAGAATCCCTGGTTATTTAGAGCTCTTGGTTGGTATCTATATTTCCTCTTACCTGACTTTTCTCACTGGGTGAGAAGGAAAGGTTCTAGATAGTATGTAGGTTATTTCGTCTTTAGCTAGAGAAAAGAGCCTTATTGGTATGCAGATGCAATAACAAACTTCCTTTACTCTTAAAACTGTCAGTCACCATTGGAGATGGAAGATTCTATCTTTTCCTTTTTATATCATTGAAAATCTTTGAATTTGATTTAGAGCTGCATTATAAATTTATGTTTTGATTTTTTTCTTCTAATATCTTAGAAATGTTTAACTTTGATATTTTTACTGTGAAGTGTTCACATTGATGTTTTCTCCAAGCTGTACGTTATTAATTATGTTTAAGGTAAGAAGATACTGGCTTAGTATTTGGTCAGTTTGTCCTAAAATTCTCTCCTTTTTCAGATCACCTAGGAGTCTAGATCTAGGATTCCAAAAATGTTTCCCTTGAAGGATGCTGAAATGGGAGCCTTTACCTTCTTTGCCTCAGCTCTGCCACATGATGTTTGTGGAAGCAATGGTCTTCCCCTCACACCAAATTCCATTAAAATTTTAGGGCGCTTTCAAATCCTTAAGACCATTACTCATCCAAGACTGTGCCAGTATGTGGATATTTCTAGGGGAAAACATGGTAAGTTCTTCTTTTGCCTATTTTGTGTTCTCTATTTTGTTACTCTGATTAAGTTATAAATACACTATACAGTAAATATATTGAGAAATCATTATGTGTGTACATGTGCCCCCTCTTCCTCCCTTCCCTTCTTCCTCTCCCCTTTACCTTCACCACTTCCTTTCTCACACACTTCCCATTTCCATGAAGATCTGTGAGGTGAAATCCAAACTTCTTACCAGTCTATTGCATGCAAGATACTTCATGGTTTAGTCCCTGTTGTCATCTTTAGATATTGTTTGTCGTTTCTACTGCTTTAACATTTTATTTCAGCCACTGAGTTCCTTCAGTAATTTTGATTATGTTTTTGTACTTTGCTATTTTCTCTCCTAGATTTTGCTTTTCTTCATTTTTTTGTAATGTGAGCTATGTCCTTTTCTGAGATTTTTTTATAGCTTTTGTCATTTTTTATTATTTTCTCTTTAATTTGTCTCCTCGGAGGATTCTTAGTTCTTGAGGATAAGTACTTTTACTTGTGACCCCAGAGCACATAGGAGGCACTCAATAAATATTTGTAAACTGAATGAATGATTAATATTTTTTACATTTGAGAATTGGCATTTTTAATTTTCTTTTTCAGGGAAACTGTCTATTTTTAAGTATATTTTTTATCTGTAAATATAAAATGAAGTTTTACTGTCAGAGGCATTAGAATTATCTGTTAGAATGTATTGTATAATTGAAAGTAATGAGTTTGACTCTTCAAATGAAAAGGAATCACTAGAAGATTTTTTTAACTGCATTAGTCTGCATTAAAATTCCACTTACAGAACTGGAATAAAAAGTTGAATTCTGTTGGTTAAACAGTGTTTCCCCAGGAAGGTGTTTATTGCTTTTTTAGTGATATATTTAGGTTCTTCCATATGCCATTAAATATGCTTATGATGGCTTGGCTTGGTGGCTCGGCCTGTAATCCCAGCACTTTGGGAGGCCAAGGTGAGAGGATTATCTAAGCCCGGGGGTTTGAGACCAGCCTGGGCAACTTGGTGAGACCTCATCTCTACAATAAATCAAAAAAATAAGCCAGGCAGAGTAGCACTTGCTTGTAGTTCCAGCTACTTGGAAGGCTGAGGTGGACGGATTGCCTAGGCCCAGCAGGTTGAGGCTGCGGTTGCTGTTTGCATTCCAGTGCACTCCAGCCTGGGTGGCAGAGTGAGATTCCAACTAAAAATATATATATATATTTATTTATATATATACATACATACATATATATGCTTATGGTGACGATACTTTTAATTATTTTAGAATTTTTTTGGATAGACTGAGGTTGCATTTCTTTACATTATTTTAAGTGCATTCCAGTGAAATGTATTTAATTTTTCTATGTAAAATAATTTAGAGATATAAAAGAATAACATGTGAACGTGAATCTTACATGTTTGTTAATAGCTGTTTTTTGTCCAATAAAAATGGCAATTTCATATAATTCAGCCTAATATCAAAATGGCTGATAAATGCAAACTGCATTTTCTTTAATTTTTTGCTAGAAAGTAGGCTTAATTATGCCTTCAAGTTATCTGTTTGATTTCTCTCAGAATATTTACTCTGAGAATATTTGTGTTTTATATACTTTGAGTAGAAAATTTTTTTTAATGATTATTCAAGGCTAATATTTATTGTTTATCATATATCAGATAATAGTCTACTTTTTTTTACATATCTTAACTTAATCCTCATAACATTGCTATGAGATGGAAACTAGTAGTATTTGCATTTTTTAGTTAAAGAAATTAAGCTACGGACAATTAAGTAACTAATCCAATGTCACACTAAGGAAAATAAAGAAAGGTTGAATGCTAATACTTTTTGGAAGCTGTTATAAGCTGCTATAAACCTACAATAATGCAAATATTGACATTATTCTACTATCTAGAGCTTTTCAGTACCTTACATGGTTTTGAGCTCTACTACATACCTAGTTCCCTGAATTGTTAGATGTTGTCAGGAGGCTTAGTGGGAGACATAGGAAAGAGGGTAGTAAAAAGAGATAATTGTCTAGCAGATGACAAAAATATTTGATTTTTCATGTTTGTATGTATATGTACACCTAAATATATAAGTATGCATACATAAATATACCATAAACACAAAAGCATATTAAAGTATACATTGTTTTATTGGGATTTCTTTTTCTGTGCATGATTGCCTTTGATTGACTGATTCAGCAAATATTAGTAAACGTCTATTAGGTTTGTCTTAACCTTTCAAGTGAGATTGTGAGTGGTCCCATATTGAGGTCTTAAGGGTCTCTAAAAGGAACAAACTTGGAGCTCAGCTGATGGAAAGCTAGCTTTAAAGGAAAAATATTCATTTAGAAACCAGTCTTTTTTGTTCATTCCGACATTTCAGTTTTTTTGAGTAAGAGTCTCACTCTGTCATCCAGGATGGAGTGCAGTGGCACGCTCACAGCCACTGCAGCCTCAACCTGCTAGACTCAGGCAATCCTTCCGCTCAGCCTTCCAAGTAGCTGGAACCATAGGCGGGTACCACCATGCCCAGCTAAATTTTTGATTTATTGTAGAGACAAGGTCTTGCCAAGTTGCCCAAGCAGGTCTAAACCCCTGGGCTCAGGAATTCCTCTTGCCTTTTCCTTCCAAGTGCTGGGTTTACAGGAGTGAACCACTACGCCCGGCTTCATTGTGAAATTTCTTACAGTCTACTTTGACGTGCATAACTGGTATTCACTGAGGTAATAATACTTTAAATAGGCCCTTGCCTGATACTATGACCCTTTCTATGCTAGGAGCCAAATATATGAAAATGTTTAAGTTATCCTAGTTTTCAAGTAAACTTCAAAAATAGTAAAGGAGAAGAATGCAACCATGATTATGATATAGTAGTAGTTGTTATCATAGGTTATCTACTTGTGCCAAAGAAGTACAAAGGAGAAATATTAAATTCTGCACTGAAGAATATTGGTATTAATCAAACTCCTGTATAAAAAATTTTGGTGGGATAAAGGGCTTTAGAACACAGAGGAATGACTCCTATCCATGAAGTTTTATTTGCTGACATTTATTAATTTTAATGGTACTAGTGGCCTAAGAAGACTCATGGATTTTCAAAAGATATTCTGGCTTTTTTTTGTGACATTCCTAAGAAACAACATCTTAAAATCATTGTTAATTTCATTCTTATTTTTTAAAAAAAATTTATATGTCTTAATTATAATCTTACTTTTTTTCTAAAAAGAATTTGAGACAAGATTCAAACATCCATACAATATTTCATTTATATAGTACTTGAAAGAAAAATACATAATTATCTATCCTCTTATGCTCTGTGTTGGGATCCAAGAGTCAAACTGATAAAAGAGTGACTAACAGGAGAAAAAGCACAGATTTAGCTATGTATGTATGCACAGAGTTCACAGAGGAATGTGATTCAAAGAGGTGGTTAGAATTGGGGCTTATATACTGTCTTAGCAAAGGGAGATAAAATGAGAAGTAGTCTGGCTAGCCAAAAAAAGGGGTTTAGAGCCTTGGGGGTCGAGTAAAATGCCTAGGCAACCTATTGTACCTAAGAGTTATTTAGTAATGTTTAGTGTGTAGATAAAAGTCATCTTTCTCTTCCTGGTACAGAAGAGGGTTATACTATTACAAATGAAAATTTCTGTTTTCTTTACATAGAGAAATTTATGTTTTGCTTAGAAAGGGGGAGGGCAGAGAACTAATTGCTTTCAACTCAAAACAATCTTATGTCAAAGTGGGGTATATTAAGGTGGTATGCTCTGATTCTCTTCAGGAAGAAAAGGAACAAAGTTAGAAAAAGATATATGATTAGTAATATTAATAAATTGTTTATTTAGATGAACTATAAATGGGTTTGTAAACCACTTATAGGACAGGGCACAGAAGGAATTCCAACTACTTCAAATTACTTTTATAATGAGGAAACATATTTAGAAATCAATTGCTAGATATTTACCTAAATGTGGAAAAAAGGTCAATTACAAACTTTATAATGTTTGTAAAATCTGTTGTCCAGATGAAGTCTGGAGACATTGTATAGAAGCTTTTTTAGTATGAATATCTGCGATTGCCTGTGTGTGTTGTTATGGGCAGTGTTCTCAACACATCCTGATAGGTTTGCTTTATTGTTCTTTTTCATATTTATCTCTGACCTAGGAAATTTTTGTAGCTTGTTCCATTTTTTTAATGTATGTCCAAATTGGACAGCGTAAGTTAGTAGCTCTAATAGGAACCACAGGGACCTATGAATGGGCTTTAACAGGTCTGTGAACCCCTCAAAATAATATACAAAATGTGTATGTGTGTGTACACGAGGGGAGACCCCCCCAAAAAACAAAATTACCTTTTGGAGGGTGGGCTCCTGCTTGCTAGGTATTCTAGAAACCCATCAGCATCAATGTACTAGCTGGTGTTGTGAGAGGCTGAGGCTATGTTCTGCTTCAGTGAATTGTTTTTCAAGATTCTTTCAATGCATTGCCCATTTCATAATGAATGATTTACAAGTGCTCCTGCTCACACCACACTGAGCATTCAGCAGTTTTTGACCAAACATGGCATGACCCCATACCCTGCTCTCCCCATTTACCTGATCTTACCCCGAATGACATTTTTCTTTTTTTTTTTCCCCGTGTGGACAAAGTTCTCAAAGGGAAACTTTCTGCTGATGTGGAAGAGGTGAAATAGAAAATGGCAGAAGCACTAAAAGACATCAAAATGGACAAGTATAAAAACTGTTTTCAGCAGTGGAAAAAGCATCTTGTTAGGTATATTACATCAAATGGAGAGTACTTTGAATGTGACTGAAGTTTGAACATGTAAGAATAAACACACAATTTTTTATAAATGAATTCCAGGTTGTTTTTGGTCTCCTCTTGTGCATGTGTACACATGCATTTTCTGAAGAATGAGTGGATGATTTCTTACCAGATTCTCAAAAAGGCTTCCTAATGTAAAGAAAGGGTAAAAGCACAGACATAGAGGATCAAGGAGTTTGGAGTGATTATCTTCTTGAATTAATTTGAGAACTTCTAATGTAGGATCCTAAATTTTTCAAAGTTGATTTGAACTGTACCTTGTGCTGTACCATATCACATATTTACCAATCAAGAGACCCACAGTGAGGGCCACCGTATAGGGTTTTGCCCTTTGCATAGTGCATGAATTCTTCTGGTTAATGGAGGAAGGGAGCTGAATTCTGATTCTCTCTAATTATTTCTGGCGGACAGGGCACTTTTTCTAATTTGTTTATGGATAACCATGAAAACTAGAGTAATTATCCCTACAGTAGACTTTAGAGAGCTCCAGCCATTTGCCAAAAACCTAGAAAATAACCTGGCAAGTTTTTTGGTGTTGCTAAAAAACAAACAAACAAACAAAACCACTTTTTATTGAAGTTTCTTATTTGTTAAGTGGCTTCAATGACATTAATTAGCTGTTGAAAAATTGTGTGGCTCATTTGGGGCTTTTTACATCACCAAACAATTAATAGAAATTGTCAATCCCTGTATACTTTAGTACCTCCTCCCCCAATCCATGTACAGGTTCTAAAGAATTTCCAATTGTATGGCTAGTCCAGTTCCAAAACCACTCCAAACAAAGCTTGGCAGTATTGTAGATCCTCTTTATTATTCATGGCTGATGATCATGTTTAGTTATTCTAGTTTATGTCTACAAATTTGACCTGTTTTTCCAAACTCTTGCCACTTAACCTATTCTTAGGGCTTCATTCTTTTTTTCCTAAAGTGCCCTTTGTTTCTTCCCAATATATCTGGAAGCCTCTTTGGAACTTCACTTTGTATAATTGAGAACTTGCCTCTGACCTGTTTTTCTTAAGCCTCCTTTTTTTTTGGCATAATGGACTAAATAGTCCTAGCTATTTCTTGAACTCCTTTTCCTTCCTCTACCTAAATGGACCCTGTAAACACTGAACTAGGAACTGCCTTACATCATAACTGTCTTTGGAGCACCCTCTTGCTAATCTTGCATATGAACCTTCTTTTTGATAATTAATGTCAGGTAGGAGCTGATCACCTTCAACATGGTAATCTGTTCTACAGATCATTGTTCTCTGAAGCTAGTTCAACAGTCTGATATGTCCCCTTATCCTCAACCACCATATTGCTGTTTGCTCTACTTTTGCTGTTTGCTCTACTTTCCCTGTTTGTCCTGGTCCTAGATCTCAGCAGCCTTCTCCACTAGGGTAATATAAGTCATAGATATGAATACAATTCATATATTTTAAGTCTAGCTGACTGGAATGAGATTATCAATGATTGTCAAAAGTCTAGGGAATTGGATTACCTTGTTTAAATTGGCAATGTTAAATAACTATGTTAAAGTAATTGTTTATGTAAAAATCTGTTCCAAAGTATCTCAGTCATTTCTATTGCTTCTAGTTTGAAAAATTTGAGAAGTTTCTACTCAACAAATCTCCTTAGTGAACACATTTCTCAATGATGTAATACCATATGATTTTGGTTTATCTCCTGAAAAAATCTTGTTTCCACTTTTTACCCTTTATTCTGTTCTTGCTATGCAGATATCTTGTCTTTGTTCGTCCCACTCTCTCCTTACATGTGATATTTAATCTGTTTTAGTAACATTACGCTTTTACATCTTAGGTTAGCTCAGAAGTCACACTTTTCACTATTTGCTGTAGATCCTTCACAATTGCTTCAAGATGATATTGTCTTGCTAACTCAGCAGGATGAAGTATTTAACCTCAAGAATAGTAGACATTTTATTAGAATCTGAGAACTTGGTTTTTTTTTAATTGAAAATATTTTTAAAGGAAAAAAGCCATAAAATATGAAAATACTTATGTTAACACATTTTATATTTTTTTTCTTGCTTGAAATCTCAGGTGTGTTTAGAAGCAGAGTGAAATTATAAATGGTATGGTATTGGATCTCTTTTTAATTTGGTATTGATTATCCAGAAATGTTTCAGTGATTGCTGATGAAATCAAGAATAAATTTATTTTAACTAATAGATTGGAAATTCAGGTAAAGAATAATAGAAATATTAAAGACCTCTAAGATAAATATTATATACATTTCTGGTATATATCATTTCAACCTAAGTGTCAGTATCAATTTCATCAGAGAAAGAGAACCAGTAGTATATGTCTGTGTGTTTGTATAAAGAGATTAGTAGTTGCTGGGAATTTGTGTGCATGATTGTGGGAATTGACTAGGCAAGTTTGAAATTCATAGGGCGGTCCCTCAAAAAGGACAAGCTGAACTCTTAGGCAGGAGCTGAAACTGTTGTCCACAGGCAGAATTTATTCTTCAAGGAAACCACACTTCTGCTCTTATTCATGTATTTATTTGTTCATTCATTCATTCATTTGAGACAGGATCTCACTATGTTGCCCAGGCTGGTCTTGAACTCCTGGCCTCAATTGGTCCTCCCTCCTCAGCTTCCTGAGTAGCTGAGATTACAGGTTTAAGCCATTGTTCCTGGCTTTCGATTCTGCTCTTCAGGGCTATTCACCTGATTGAATCATGATCACCTGGATTGTCTAGGATAATCTCCATTATGTAAAGTAAACTGATTATAGACTTTAATCATTTACAAAGCATTTTCATAGCAACATCTAGATTAGTATTTGTTGAATAACTGGAAATTACAGTATAGCTAAGTTGACTCATAAAACTGACTATCACAGTGTCCTGGTACCAATACTGTTCTTTAAGCACAGTATTTTTCTTTGTTCATTTTAAACTGTATAACAATTTATTTAAATACTATATTTTAAAGGTAATGAGCTACTCTCATTTTTACTATGAATAACAAAATAATTATGTAGTAACTGTATTCTAATAACCTTTTATATTGAGACATTGACAATTCACCTCTTTCTCTAAATTAAAAAAACACAAAACAAAACCTTTATTTTACTTCCTCCTCCCTTTATTCAATTCTTTAATTACCCTTCTTGCTTATTTTCTACTCTCTTCAATTTCTTAACATTGACTTAAAACATCCATTTCAGGCTGGATACACTGCATGGTACTTGGCCTTTATCACATCTTTGTTAGAAGAAAGCTTATTCACAGTTCTTGTATATTCTATTATTTAAAGTTCATCTTAGTGTCACATTTTTTTAATAAATAATGCCACTACATTATTGATTTATATTTGGCACATTATGATTCCCAAATGTTTTATTTTATGAAACTACATTGTTTTTATTACAAACAGAAGTTATTTTTAAACAGTGGTCCAGAGTTTCAGAATAAAGACTCCTCCAGTGATTTCTTGGAGAAAAAAAAAAAACCAAGTTCGTATTGGAAACATTGTTTTAGTATCTACTCGATAACCTGTGGGAGAACATTATTATTCTGCAAAGGATCATAGCTCTGCAGGATTAAAACAATGCTTAATAGTTCTATAGAATCTTGAAGTTTTGGCAAACATCCTTTTCAGAATAAACTTGACAAATTCCAGTGGTGCCACGCACTTTGGAAATCTCTTACTGATAGGGAGACTTATGACTATCCAGTTTATCTATCTATCTATCTATCTTTCTGTCTGTCTATCTATCTATCTATCTATCTATCTATTTATTTATTTTTGGAGTTTTAGTCTCACTCCTTCGCCCAGGCTGGAGTGCAATGGCATGGTCACAGCCACACCAGTGTCGACCCGCAGCCTGGGATTACAGGCTGAGTCATTGAGCCCAGCCTGACTATCCAGTTTAAACTGTTAAATTTAAATGCATATTAATGGAAAATGCACATTAGAAAAAAAAAATTTTTTTTTTGAGCCAGTTTCACTCTGTCACCCCAGGCTGGAGTGCAGTGACACGATGACAGCCACCGCAGCCTCAACCTGAGGGGCTCAAGCGGTTATTCTGCCTCAGCCTCTGGAGTTGCTGGAACTACAGGCACATACCAATATGCCTGCCTAATTGTTATATTTTTGTAGAGATGAGGTCTTGCTATGTTACCCAGGCTGGACTTGAACTTCAGAGCTCAGGCAATCCTCTCGTCTCTGCCTCCCAAGGTGCTGGGATTACAGGCATGAGCCACCATGCCTAGCCTGATGTTTTTTATTTTGTATTAAAATCAGTGCCACTGAGTTGTTTTCTACTTACTTTATAATACAGCACATAATTTTTTTTTTTTTTTTGAGTTGGAGTCTCGCTCTGTCACCCAGATTGGAGTGCAGTGGCCGCTCCCGGCCACCGCAGCCTCGACGTGCTGGGCTCCCGCAATCCTTCTGCCTCAGCCTTCCAAGTAGCTGGAACTACAGGTGCGTGCTACCACGCCCGGCTAATTTTTTGATTTATGGTGGAGATGAGATCTCGCCAAGTTGCCCAGGTGGGTCTCAAACCCGCGGGCTCAGGCAATTCACTCACCTCAGCCTCCCAAAGTGCGGGATTACAGGCTGAGCAACCGAGCCTGGCTAGCACATAATTTTTTACACAGGACCCATTTCTGTTTAGATAATGACTGTGGTGATATGAAATGCTTCTTCATTTCTAATGGCCACATTATGCCTTTGCTTATATTAATTCATTTGATAAATATATTTATATTACATGCCTGTGTGTTTTCGATGACATTCTAGAGACTGGTGATACGCTCCTGGACAAGAACAACATCATTCCTGCCATCATAAAGTGTATTATCTAGTAGAGAAAAAAGACATCACTGCTGTACCCTCTTATCCTCAGGGGTTACTTTCCAAGTCCTCCAGTGCATGCCTGAAACCTCGGATAGTGCCAAACCTGATTGTCATCAATCAACACATTTCTGTTCATGTCTTCTATCTGCAAATTGAATGGCTTTTCCATCTTAACATAGCACTTATCTCACACTGTGGTCATAACTTTTTGCAATTTGAGAAATAACAGCAAAACTAGTACGGATTTCTTTTTTCTTCACAATTTCACAGATAGATGATTCATTCTTACCATAAAACTTAGCAACTTTAATGTATGCTTTTTTCTCTTTCCTTATCAAGTTGAGAATTTTCACCTTTTCACTTAGAGGAAGTATTTTATAGCTACTCTGGCATATCTGAATAGCTGGTGAGAGATTTCAGGATGCTAGCCTGAACAATGCAATTTAAAACCTAAGAATTGTTTATTTCTAGAATATTCCATTGGATATCTTCGGAAACTGCAGAAAGTGAAACCTCATAAGGGGGAAACTACTGTAAATAAAAATGGGTATGCAACTTCTTAGACTTGAAACAAGTACCATAAAAGAAAAATACAATGTAGAATATTTTATAGGGGTAGTAAATTGATTTTGAGAGAACCAGAGTAGTGTTCCTTGGGGAAGTCCCATTTAACTGGAGCCTGAAAAATAATAATTAAAAACTAGCAGATAGTGCTTGCTGTACATCACACACTATTCTAGGTCCTTATTATATATTAACTCATTTTAACCTCATAACAACCCTATGAGGTGCTGTTGTTCTCTTCATCTTACAGAAGAATCTATGGCATAGAGGGATTAGCTAATTTCCATAAGGTCACATAGCTAAATTAGTAGTAAAACTGGGTTTTGAGCCCGCAAAATAGTCTGTTCCCTTAACCACTGTGTTAAGTATGTGATAGGAGTTAAGTATGTGATAGGAGAAGAGAATAGGGAAGATCATGTCAGGAACCCATGTATAAGTGCCCTAAGACAGGAAGAGGGAAGGAAGATCATTGTGGCTGGAAGTTGGTAAATCAAGGATAAAATAGCATAAATGAAGCTAGAGGAGGTAGTTCCATATTCAAGTTTATTATTATTTTATCACTTTGACTTTAGTGTGAAAATATGTTAGGAATAAGAGTTAATGTGGGAAGATCAATTGATTGTTGCAGTTATCTAATGAGATGATGCTGACTTGGACCCATGTTGTGGCACACGAGCAAACTATAGATTCTTAAAACATTTGGAAGATAAATATTGCAGGGTTTTGTTTGTTTGGATTTGAGAAGGGGAGGTTACTGCTAAGTTTCTAACTAGAACAGCTGGCTGGGTAGTGATATCATTCACTGAAATAATACTAAAGAAAACACACTTGAAGAGCAAACTGTAAATTTAGTTTTGGTTTTCTTGAGTTTCAATAACTTTTATATTAAAGCAAGTAAATGCCTGTAAAATTCTGTAGTCAGAGAGTGGGCTTGAGATGTAATTTCAGAGTTTTTTAGCTTTGTGTGCCGATGAGGGGAAAACACACTAAGAAGTCCCAGAATCAGGGGTGGAGGCACTGGCAGCATTGGGTAGAAGAGGTAAAGGTCTACAAAGGAGACTGAGGAGAGGGAGCTGGATAGATGTAAGGAACACTGACAAAATATGAGAAAATGAAAAGGAATACAGCTTCTTGTTTTAATTTTCTGATATTACCATTTTTATTCTAGAACTTCACAGTTGTACTAAATTGCTTGGTACTCAACTCTTTTCATTATTGAGCAAAGAACTTGGCCTTGTATCTCATGGTTTTTCTTTTTGTTTTTTTCCTATTTTTTTGTTGTGTTCTTTCAAATTAAATTTTCTTTAAGTTCCTATTAAATATTCCTGTTAAACTCCCTCTTCAGTGCCATCTTTTGCTATTTATTTTTCTCCCTGATCCTATACAATTGGAATCTTTCATCTGAAAATGACAGTTTTCATTTATAGGATTTTTAATTTTTATTTTTCATTTTATTCTGTTATGTCACCTCTTTAGTTTTAGCTTCCAAAGTACAATTCAAGATAATACCCTGTTCTTGTACATCACATGACTGCCTGTATACTGTTGTCCTTCATCTCTACTTCCACATGCAAACCATGCCATGATCCATTGTTACCTGGAATTATTCCATGCACTAGACCTCCTGTCTGAACTTACCCTGTCCATCTTCTTTTGTCTCTTTTTTTTTTTCCAACTTTGCAATTTTTTCATTTTCACCAAACCTTCTCTTTGACGTTATCATTATTCCCAGCCTCTTTGTACCTTTACTTCATCTGGTTTCAGTCTGTGATTGTATTTTGTGTTAACCTTCTTCCTTATCTTACTTAGAACTCATTTCACATAGATACAGCACCCCAATTTCTTTTAAACCAAACTCCTGAAATAACCTTGTCAGATCCCCAAATGCTTGTAAACCCAGCTGTGTGTTTCTTTTGTTCTTCTTAGATTCATTCATGATTCATTCATTTAGCAAAAAATTATTGATCTGCTACTGTGTTTACCATCATGTTAGTCACTAGAGATAATGAGAGAAAAAAACAAAGAGTTATGAACTGGCCCTTAAAGCTGTGCTCTCTTTTCCTTGGACAATTGATCTATTGGAAAATGAAAATGACATGATATTGATCGTGCCTACCACCATCTTACAGTATTTAATCTCTGCAGGTCCTGTGTTGCAACTGCCCAGGTTCACTTAAATATGTGGATTTTTTTCAATAAATATAAATATGTTGGAAATTGTTTTGGAGATTTGCAACAATTTGAAAAAACATGCAGATGAATCGTATAGCCTAGAAATATTGAAAAAATTAAGAAAAAGTTAGGTATGTCATGAATGCACGAAATATATGTAGATACTCTTTATGTGTTAATTGACTATGTTATCAGTAAGGCGCTGGTCAATAGGCTGTTAGTTAAGTTGTGGGAGAGTCAAAAGTTATATAAGTGAATTTTCAACTACATGGGATGTGGGTGCCACTAACCTCCCTCTGCCTGAATTGTTCAGGGTCAACTATAATTCTAAGTTGATTTTCTATTATTTCTTTATGGTCGTAATTCAGAATATTTCTACTTTTCTCAGGTTTCTGACCACAATTTCAAAGATCTTGTGTTTGAATCTGTATTTAGCTCCCCAATTTTCCCTCCCCTTCAAAATGTCTTCATCTATTACTTCTTCCAGTCTGTGTCAGAAGAGGGGTCAGTTATATCCTCCCCACCAAGATCAACCTTTTCAACTGTTTTTCTTGACACATATAAGAGACTCTAGAGAAATTTTAAAAAGAGATGAAAAGGAATTTTTGTTTTGTTTTGTTTTAAGCCAGAGTCTCACTCTGTTGCCCAGGTTGGAGTGCAGTGGCACACTCACAGCCACCACGGCCTCGAACTGCTGGACTCAGGTGATCCTACCACCTCAGTCTTCCAAGTAGCTGGAACTACAGGCATGTGCCACCTCGCCTTGCCAGGAATTGTTATTTAATACACTGTTTTATTTGATGTTTATCCTATTCTGTATGCTTGGTAATGATATAGTTAATACAGAGTTTGAAAAACTCTTTAAAAATATCATTTGTATATATTATTTTGATGTTAAAATGTCTTGATAAAATATAAAGTGAATTTGCTTTTTTTATTCAGAAAGACTTGTGGTGGTCGCGGAACACTGTGAACGGAGTCTGGAAGACTTGCTTCGAGAAAGGAAACCTGTGAGGTACGGTGTAATAGGACAATTAAATGAAACTCAGAAATAGGCAAACAAAAAATCTTTTTAACTAGAACCTGTAGGGTTTTTGTGTTTTGGTGGGTTTTTTTTTTTTTTTTTTTTTTGGTACTTGTTTAATAATAAAATCTAGGTAAAAATTTTCATCTTAAGAAATTAAATTTCACAAGCTACAGAAAAATTCAATGTTAACATAGTGCAGTGCTCATCTTTTTTGAGGTATGTGTTCTGAACAATTCTTGACCAAAAATTCTTCAAGAAGGTATGTGTGAAAATTTGAAATCTTTTTAGTACTGTGCTTAGTACTAGCTACGATTAAGATTATTTTCTGGAAAGGAGTACATGGTAACAAAATGGGCTACTGGAATTTCTAGGGACACAGTGAACTATGTTAAGTGAAGGTCATGCTGAAGAGTAGGAAGAAGTAATAATCATAGCTGGGGTAGATTTAATAATACAACTTAAATTCAATTATTTCAATGACTCAATACATTTACTTTCTATCTCCTGTCAAGGAAAGTCTATGGTCTAAGCTTTTACAGATATACTGTTAAATGAGCTTCTTCACAGGTTTTCTGAAGTTATCTTAAAATCATCAAAAATCTTTCTTTAGTATGTACATTAAGTTGTATTACACCAGTCAAAACTGCTTGCCATGAGCGTTTATAGAATTGTAATTATCTATTCTAGTTTTAAAAAATATTGTCACTCACATTGATTAACTCACATTGATTAATGCTTTTCCATCACCACAATATTCTAGATGAAAAATGTTTTTCAAAGAAGGAAAAGTGTGTGTTCTACAAAATGGTAGTAATTGGATAGAAGCAAAACAAGTTGAGTACAAGTACTGTCGTTACTACTTTAAATGATTTGGTTTTGGGTGGCTCTGGAAAGAGAAATGCAGTTACCATGTATACCTTAGCCTTATTTGCTTCATTAGAAAAGTCTTATCTGATAGTAGGTAATAAAAGTCACTTTTCTGTAAATTTAGCAATAGTGTAATCTTATTTAGAAAATGTCTGTTTATAGTTTTTTTTAATGTCACCAATTTCTGATTTTCTTTCTTTGTGTCTGTGTGTTGGAGTCTCACTCTGTTGCCCAGGCTCAAATGCAGGGGTACGCTTACAGCCACCGCAGCTTCGACCTACTAGGCTCAGGCAATCCTTCCACCTCAGCCTTCCAGGTGGCTGGAACTGCAGGTATGTGCCACCATGCCTGGCCAATTTTTTAGTTTATTGTAGAGACGAGGTCTCACCAAGTTGTCCAGGCTGGTCTCGAAACCCTGAACTCAGACAATCCTCTCCCCTCGACCTCCCAGAGTGCTGGGATTACAGGCTTGAACCACTGCATGCAGCCTGATTTTCTTAAAATAATATTTTGCTCTTGGCTCACTAGTTCAAATTTATACTTTAACTTATAGGCCGTTGAAGCTAAAATCAATTCTCTGTGAAAACTATTTTATATTAAATTGAAAATCAGTTGTAGCCACATCTTTATCTAAGAAAAAAATATTTTAACTAAGCCTGGATTTAATTTGTGTAAAGATTTACATGTGGCTGGGTGCAGTGTCTCATGCCAATAATCCCAGCACTTTGGGAGGCCGAGGTGAGAGGATTGCCTAAGCCCATGGGTTTCAGACCAGCCTGGGCAACTTGGCAAGACCTCATCTTTATGGTAAATTAAGCAAAAAAAATTAGCCGGGCATGTGCCTGTACTTCCAGCTACTTGGAAGGCTGAGGCAGAAGGATCATCTGAGTCCAGAAGGTCAAGGATATGGTGGCCGTGAGCATGTCATTACACTCCAGCATGGTTGATGAAGTGAGACTCCAACTCAAAAAAAAAAAGAAGATTTACATGCAAGATAAATGATGAAAAAGCCACTGACTTGTTAGGCGAACTTGCACAAGTATCTTAATCACTTTCCTTATTTGTAAAACAAGTAGTTTTACTTAATCATGGGATCATTCTCAACTTAATGTTTCATTTAATATGCATTATATCTGATAACAATATATTGATCAATTGTCTTTTTTAAGTAAATTTATTATATTTTGATAGACTATTATGTTAACCTACTAATGCTTTTTATTTAAATGGTAGATTTCTTGACAGAGGAACACATGGCAAATCTAAGTGTAAAATTTCATGCTATAACAAAGACTGAGTTGTTACAGAAACATCTATTTTATGATCCAGCAATTCCACTTCTACGTACAGGGCCTCTTTACATTTTGTACCTTTGGCACCTCACTTGCCTCACTCTAGTCCCAACCTTTCCTAAGAATTCAGCCAAGGGAACAGAAAAATTCATGTCTACCAAAAAATTTGCATAAGGATGTTCCCAGAAACATTTATAATAGCTCCAAACTGGGAAGAACTCAAACATCCATTAACAGGAAAATGAATAAACAAATCATGGTACAGGTTGATATTTTTAATGATTTTGTGCATGAAAAATTTGTGTTAAGTATTTATATTATAAGAATTTTCCACTTGTGGTATGATGTTGATGCTCAAAAAATTTCAGATTTTGGATTGTAGGTTTTCAGGTTAAGGATGCTCAACCTGTATGTTAATCAACAATGGAAAGGAATGAACGACTGATACAACACATGTATGTACCTTAAAAATATTATGCTGAGCAAAAGAAGCCAGACACAGAAATTATCAATACTTATCTATGGTGATAGAAAAATAGTGCTTTACTCTTATTGGGGCTAGTAGCTAATGCAAACACTGATTCAAAATGACCTTGAGAGAAGTTTTTGGGGTGATGTAATGTTTTTGCCTCTTGATCAACATATTATTTATCATATATGCTTTTGTCAAAACTAAATAAAATGTACACTTAGAATTTATGCATTTAACCTATGTAATTTGTACTTCAAGTTTTCAAAAGAGCCTGTTGAATTATTTACGTGGCTTGAATTTTGAGTCCCTCATATACAAGCAATATTATGTTGTTAATGCAGCTGTTTGATCCAATGACTTCCTTTTTGTATTTTTGTTTTTTGTTTTTTTAGAAGAAATAGTATAAATTAGTTATTGCTTAACAAATTACATCAATACTTAGTGGCTTAAGACAATGATAAACATTTATTATCACCTATAATTTTGAGGGGTCAAGAATTCAGTTATGGATTAGCTGGATGGTTCTAGCTCGGGGTCTCACAATGTTTCAGTTAAGATTACAGCTGGGCCTATAGTTATCTGAAAGTTTTGCTGGAGGTGGGTGATCTGTTCCTAAGATGGTTCACTTATAAGACAGTGCCAGCTGTTGACAAGTTCTCTATGTTGAGGGCCTTTTCACAGACATCTTGACATATTCTTCTTTTGTTGTTGAGTTGGAGTCTCACTTTGTCCCCCACGCTAGAATGCAGTGGCACGCTCACTGCCATTGCAGCCTCGACCTGCTGGACTCAGGTGATCCTTCCACCTCAGCCTTCCAAGTAGCTGGAACTACAGGCATGTGCCACCATGCCTGGCTAATTTTTTGATTTATTGTAGAGATGATGTCTCACCAAGTTGTCCAGGCTGGTCTCAAACCCAGCTCAGGCAATCCTCTCACCTCAGCCTCCCAAAGTGTTGGGATTATAGGCGTGAGCCACTACGCCTGGCCTTTGACTATTATAGCATGTTGGTTGGCTTCTATTAGAGTAAACAATATAGGAGAATATAAAGCAAGGTGCAAGCTACAGTGCCTTTTGTGAGCTAGCATCAAAAACCATGCACTGTTATTTCTGCAATATCCTATTGACACAGTACAGCCAGCCATTAACTGTATTTATTGTGGGAGGAGATTACTCAAGAATGTGAATTTTAAGAGTCAGAACTCATTGGGGGTTATCTTGGAGGCTGGCTACCACAGAAGTCTCAGATTGCACAAGTACTTTTTTAAAAATGTGAGTGAAATGCTAAAACAACATTGCTAATGGAAAAATAACTGAAGTTCTTAAAACTATTCAATATTCATTTAGAGTATTAGGGCAGGAAAAAAGGAAGGAGTTTGCACTTTAAAGTGAAGCCTAAAAGTCCCAGTGATGAAATAGTGTCTTTATGGACATAGTTTTACTATGATCATAATTGCACCATATCCTGAAAATTGATATTACACGATGGTCTTGTTCTCCCATAAGTTTCAGAAGACTTCATAAGCCACTAAAGCAGTCCTCTGATCAATAAGATGGTAGTAGTAACTGTATAATGTTGATTCTGATCTCCATGTGTGCCCCTCTGCTCCTTTATGTCCTTCTTTTACTTATTAAAAGAACTGATGCAAAAGAAAGAAGATGACTCAGAACACATATTTCCATTTTCATCATTTTACCTCAACTTGATCTTTTTTCTTTTTACTTTTTTAACCTTTAAATTGAATTATATACAGATGAGATCAGTATTGCTTTGCTAGTAAGATTACATCCATTAGCTCATGAACAGTTTTATTTTTCTGTGTTTGTCATCCTTTATCCTGTTTTAGAGATGATGAAACTCACAGCAGTGAACATCAGTGGTTTCTTCAGTGCCTTTTGTTTGTCTTCATGAGGACAAAATACTATAGATAGAAGCACACTCTTTGAGGAAGTAGATAAAAATGGAAAGGATTAAATGAAAAATGCATATTGTAGTTTTTGCCATTTACACTTTATAAGTCTTTTTTATTCATTTTAAATAGAACATACAATAGCTTTAATAGGTCTTGTAATTTCTTCAAGTGAGGTATATGTAAACATTTATTAAATAAAGTCTTTTAAAATTATTCTGATTAAAATGCAATATTTCCCATGTACATTTTGAAATGTAACATTCAGTACTTAATGCCTTTGAGTAGAAATGGTTCTGTCAGGTTCAGTTCCAAGTTGTTATCTGATCCATTCTTCTAAATTAGTTTTACTGAGAACTCTGACTTTTCCACGTATTTGGATTATATTAGTCTCCAATAACAGAGCAGGTGACGTGTAGAGTTGATGTGCTGCAATTTTAATTACTTCTGTAACCTGTTTATGGAAAGTGAGAAGATGTTCTTACGGCTTATAAAGTAGTTCTTTCCTCTACTGCCAAAAGTAAGCACCCTGTACTTGTATGAAAGACTGATGCAAAGTAAACAGGAAATCTTCTATTTAGATGGGGTTGTAATTTGAGACCCATAGATTTTACTTGTCCATCTGTCTTTAACTGTTGCAAAACTCTAAGCTGCCATTTGTCTGGCAGTTATTTGCAACTGATTTTTTTAAAAAACATAAGCGTCATTCAAGTATATCTCACTGGATTTATATTTTGAAGAAAATGTTAAATTTTTGGTAAAATTGGTGGAACAGGGAGTAGGGGAATGAAAACTGGGAACCTTTCTAATATAACTGCTCATAGAATTACTAATATAACTTAAAACTATCTCAGAGTTTCAGATCCCACTAGAAAATCAAGCATTCTCTCCATAGTTTTAATGACCATAAAACCCTTTTGAGAATTCATGTTATCCAAGCAGAAAATAAGTTTGTGTTATAACCTGGAGGTGCTATCGTGTTAGTCTTTTGTGCATATAGTTTGCTAACATGGTTTAAAGGAGAAACGTTCTTAATTTTTTCTTTAGTGTCTATTCAGACTTGAATATAAGGAATTAATTTTGGGAGAGCTGCTCTCTTTCCAGTGACTTTTATATGCTGTCATTGCCTGAGTTCAGTCTTGCCAACATTTCTCTCCAGTTTCAGTTAAATGATCAAAATTATTTTTTGGAAACACAGAGGCATGGGGTTAAATTAAGCTCCTCTAGCAAGCAGGTTTCAAGAAAAAGTACAGCATTTGGAAAATTTGTTTGAAGTCATCTCACATTTGGTGCCTGTTAATCAAACTAATTGCTACCTTAAAGACAGATTCAACAGACTTAAAAGTGGAGAAATTTAGATCTCAGCTCTTCTCTGAAATACTTTCCAGAGAATGTTTTAAAAAGAGAGAGATATATACCTTTATCACTCCTATTAAAACAATCATGAGGAAATAGTTTTCCTTTTAAGTCTGGGTGCTGTATGGAAAGTATTTCCTTTTATGTTAGTATTATTCAGAACATGTACTTTTGCTTATATATATAAAAGTACCAGCAAATATGGCTCATAGATATTCAACAAAGTTGGCAATTACAGTACAGTTTCTATATTGTCTTTAAATTTGCAAGGGAAGGCAGGGTGGGCAGTGCAGGCAGATTCCTTTCATGAATTTTGTCACATATTTTTAGGGTAGTGGTTTTGAAAATTTACCATAATATCATCAGTATTGCAGAGATTATGTATGAAGACTGATGAGAGGCAGAGTATGTCTGCAGCTGTTTACTAGTTTAATGGAAAACATGATCTGACTTACTTGGCTAAGTAGGTTTTATTTGCTCCTATTAAAACACTGCCTACTCACTGAATGAGATACTCCAAAGAATTTGGACATATTGGAATGTGGTCCAGAGTTGGATGATGAACTAGAGGTTATAGTCATCACAAATAGATATTTCATATTCTTGTTTTAGAATAAAGCTAATGGTGGAGGTTGAGGCGCTCATACACATTTTGCCTTTAATGGCCAAAGTTTCAAAATGCATTTGAAATTATAACTGTGAAGTAATGTAAATTAGAGAGAGAGAGAGATATAACTGATTTGTATATTTTTCATGTTTTTCCTGTTTGCTTGAAGAAGGAAAATAATACCAAAAGGTGCTCTTTACTCAGGGTTGGAATCTTGCAGCAATTTTTTTTTTCTTTTTCTCTCTCTCTTGAACCCTATCTCCTCTTAGTTGTCAAGTATTGTGAACTACATCCTTGGTGATATTTCTCAGATCTCTCCTGTCCTCTAAATTCTTTAGTTTAGATCTTCATTAACAAATAGCTTGACTTTTGCATTGTACCATTCTAACTGGTGTTCCTGACTTTAGTCTTTTAATATTTTAGTTAGCCCTACTTTATCTACTATATTAATATTCTTGAAGATCAGTCCAATCCCATTTGGTAGCTTCCCATTTCTTTTTCCAGAAAAAGGGATTTTATAATAATATAATCTGGCTTAAATCTAACTCTCTAATTACAACCACTTCTATTACTACTACTGCTCTAAATATTACTCTCAACTCTCTCATTTCCAAATAGTGTCTAAATTGTGTAAGTAATTTTTATTGTTAACAGTATGTAGTTGGAGAGATTTAACTCCAAAGAGTTGAAATAAACCATGGCTAGGCACTTTGGGAGACAGAGGCAAGAGGATTGCCTGAGTCCAGGGGTACGAGACCAGCCTCGACAACTTAGCGAGACTTGTCTGTACAATAAATCTAAAATTAGCCAGTTGTGGTGGCATGCACCTATAGTTCTAGCTGCTTGGAAGGCTGAGGTGGAAGGATTGCCTGAACCCAGCAAATTGAGGCTGTGGTGGCCTTGAACCTGCCACTGTACTCCAGTCTGGGCAACGGGGTGAGATTCTGACTCAAAAAAAAAAAAAGAAAGAAAGAAATACACCATGAAGACTGAGCTGTGTCTTTCTGCCCAACAATGTTCTACAATCTTAGCACAAGGAATAGCACTTCTTCAAGTAGTATACTTTCCTCTGTCTCCCTTTGTACCTTTCCTCTCAACCAAGTAAAACATTGTATTTTCCTCCTCCAAATTCCTGTCACATCATAACTCTCTAGTAGTAAGTTACTTTTCCTATTTCTAACTCATAATTATTTGCCTGCAATTAAAGAATTAAAGAAGGAATCTTTATCTTCTCTAACCTTACTGACACACATGCTATAATTTATTCATTTATCTTCTAAAGCTGTTATCATATGAATTTACATATAGTAAATGTGTTGGTAAATGAACTATTGAATGAATTAATTATGTTTTTAGTTTAGTCATGCAGCTTGAGTTATATATTCTTATTAATCTTCCTTTAATCATAATTTTATTTCCCAAACAAATGAGTTTTTGAGAAAGTATGATACAGATCTGATCTTGATAATTTGTTTATAATTTTCCTATAAAGTTTTTTTAAAGTAAAATATTAATGATTGGGGAAAAATTATTGATTTCCTTTCTTGTTGTTCTGGGGAAGAATCTACTTCTAAGCTCACTTAGGTTGTTGACAGATTTCAATTCCTTGCAATTAATTGTGGGACTGAGGTCCCTATTTTCTTGATCACTGTTGACCAAGTACTGCTGTCAGCTCCTGGAGGCCATCTGCATTCCTTGTCATGTAGCCTTCTCTATCTCCAAAGCAATGGAGAATCTCCCTCATATTACCCATCTCACTTATCCCTTGAATCTCTCTTATTTCCTCTGTTTCTGACCCCTAGTCCCAGTTTTCAAGGACTCATTTGAGAAGGTCAGGCCCACCCAGATAATCCCCCTTTCTTAAATTCAACTGTGCTATATAACATAACCCAATCATGGGAGTAATATTTATAGTCTTGGGGATTATCCAAGGTTTGTATATCAGGGAACAGCGACTTGGGAGGCATCTTAGAATAATGCCTACCACAGTTTGGTTAGTAAAAAATTGGGGAAAATCTTTTAGACCTACAATAAGTGTGATCATTGGTGTTTTCTTTGTATTAATAGGCTATTGTGATTGAGGTAGTGGAAACTGTGCTGAGGGTTCAGAGCTTCACTGGAAGCATTCACAGAACTCAAGTCATTATGCTTATTGTTATATATTCTAGCAAAGGGTACAAAGCAAAATCAACAAAGGAAAGATAAGGAGCAATGTATGAAGGAAACCAGGCACAGTTCCCAGGGTCTTTTCCTAGGAGAGTTGTATGAGATGCACTGAGTTCCTCAGTAACTAATTTTGACTATATGTGTGAGGTGTTGTTTTTTTGTTTTTTTTGGGGGGGGGGGGGTTGGAGTCTCACTCTGTCACCCAGACTGGAGTGCAGTGGCCACTCCCGGCCACTGCAGCCTCGACCTGCTGGGCTCCGGCGATCCTTCTGCCTCAGCCTTCCAAATAGCCGGAACTACAGGCAGACGCTACCACGCCCGGCTAATTTTTTTGATTTATTGTAGAGATGAGGCCTCGCCAAGTTGCCCAGGCAAGTCTCGAACCCACGGGCTCAAGCAATCCACTCACCTCAGCCTCCCAAAGCGCGGGATTACAGGCTGAGCCACCGAGCCCGGCTGAGTTGTTATCTATTAGGAAAGCTCACCTGAGCATAGACTTTAAAGGTTTGTATTGGAGGTTGGTCATTTAGGCACAGAGTACCTGTATGACTGACTACAAATGCAGAAGCTTCAAACCTCTAGAAAGAAAATAAATGTTCAATAAAAATCACATTGCTTGCATAAACTATCTAGACAGTTTGCACAAACTACCTGGTATAATGTGATTCAAGGACTGAAATGGACAAAACACCCTATTAGAACATTCCCAGAGCACAATTCCCTGGAGCTCACCAAGCACCAGTCAGGAGTATATGTACTGCTTGGGAATGTGCAGTGTTGGAGGACTGATCAAATTCCTTTTCATGAGGGGGTAGAAAAATAGATTTATAGCTGCTTCCAGTGATTCATTGGTGTGACTTTGTAAATAAATGGTTTCTGGCCTTATTCATTTAGGGTCTGGGTGGAGACAGTTTTCTTTTTTATTCATTGTTTGTATTTTCTATTGCTGCTATAACATATTTGCACTAATTTAACAGCTTAAAACAACATAGATGTATTATATTATATTACAGTTCTGTGGATCAGAAGTCCAGTAGGTTTGGTTGGCTTCTCTCTTCAGAGAAACTGAAATAAAGGTGTTGGCAAGGCTACATTCCCCCAGGCTCTGGGAGAAGCTCCATTTCTAGGCATATTCATGTGGTTGGTAGAAATCCATGCACTTATAGAACTGATGTAACTGTTTCCCTGCTGGTTGTTAGTAAAGGTTCATTCACTTCTAGAGGCTCCAGCATTCACCATCATTCCCAGACTCAGGCCTCATTTCTTCATCTTTGAAGACAGTAGCAGCAGGTCTAACCCTTACTGTGCTTCGAATCTCCAACCTCTTCTACCACCCTCTCTGAACCACCTTCTCTGACTGACTCTTCTTGTCTTTGCTTGTCTGTTCTTTAGGACTGGCATGGTTACTATTAGGCCCACCTAGGTAATTCAGGGTACTCTCAATTTTAAGGTTAGGGGATTAACAACCTTAATTCCATCTTCAAAGTACCTTTACAACAGTATCTACGTTAGTGATTGATTGGTTAACCAGGTAACAAGAATCTTGGAAATCTGCTTACCTCATTCTTTAAAATATTTAGAATTCTGCATACCACATTCTTTATACAGGTAAGTATGGAAGTCTTCACTTAATTCTACATTTTATATTATTAATTATACCCCAGTTTCTCAAGAGAGGTGAAATGATAGCAGTGTTAATCCTTTCAACAATTAATGAGCATGTTTAGCCTCTGTATTTATTGGTGAAAATATTTTTCATTTATTAAATTAAAATTCTTATTGGGGATCAGGAACTCCTTCAGTGTCCATACACAAAAAATAATATGCAGAGGACATGTGAAGATGTTGATATAAAATGCTGACCTATCTGTTATATTCCATTAAAAATACATGTGATAGAAGGTTAGAACTTTTTAGTAGTTTTCCATGGCTGTTCAATAAACTGGGTGGCTTAAAATAACAGTAATTTTTTTCTCTCACAGATGTAGAGGTCAGAGTTTTAAAACAACAGTGACAAAAATAACAATGTGTTGACTGGGTTGTGCTCCCCTTGGAGTTCCCTAGTAAAAATCCTTCCTTGCCTTTTCTAGCTTCTGGTGGCGGTTGGCATTCCTTGGCTTCCTTAGCTTGTGGGCACATCATTTAAATCTCCACCTCTGTCTGCACATCACCTTCTCCTTTTTGTGTCTCTCTCATATAAGAACACCTGAAATTGGATTTGGAATCCCCCTGGAAAATCCAGGATAGTCTCCACAAATACAAGCACCTTTTTTTCAAATAAGGTAACATTCAGAGGTGCCAGGGATTAGAATCTGGACATATCTTTTTATGGGCTACCTTTCAGACCTGCTAACCTACCAACAAACAATATATACATATTCCAAAAGTAACCTTTCAAGTGCAATAGGTAATCTAATTGCCTATTAGATTTGAATTGTACTTGCTAGCTCCTTAAACAAAGTACATTTCCTTCAGAAAAGAGATCAAGAATAAAAGTTTTATTTTGTTATAGTTCCAAGTTATTGCTATGAGGCATATGTACCCATGTAACTTACGTGATAGATTTATTATGACTAAGATTCAAAACACTCCAATTAATATTAGATCTTTTCAACAGGAACTTTATCCTAAATTGTATTTCTTTTACATTTCCTTGTTATAATTATGTTTGTAAAGCCAGCAGTTGAATTTTTTCTATTTCTCCAGGTCCAATCTTTCATTTAGTCACAAAGTTTGTCATATAAATATCTGTATATTACAAAAGGTTGAAAGCTTATTAAGAGGCTATACTTAAGAGTAGTGGCAATGATAGAGTTATTATCATTGGTATTATTTCAACCTATTACTGTAGGCAGGTAAAAATACCAGGTCATTCCATGGGACATATTAGACCATTCAGTAAAGTGAACCTCTAATTGGGATTTATAATTCAAATTTGATCCTATACTTGTCCACATGACTGGTTGAATTTGCTTTTATATTCCATGACACCTTTGGTATATACGTAAACTTAGCCTGAGTTAAAAGTTAAATAAACAATGACTTTGGAAGCTTTGTACTTTGGTGGAAAACTAGATTGTAAAAAACTGAGTAAGCCTAGATTTTTTTTCAGTTAAACTTGTCATCAGAACCAGCTGAAATTAAGTTGATGACTACTTTCCCATTAATTTATTCCTGGGAGAGAAAGGATGGTGGGGGTGTCACACATACAAGAAATGGATGTAGCACAGAAGGAAACCAATATGTATTGAGTACATATTTTATTTCAGGCTCTGTAAACTAGTATATTTAAATCTCACCACATAGCTGTAGTAGTAGATATTATGACCTCATTTTGAGGATGAAGAGACTTAGAGGTTAGATAACTGGAAAAAGATAGCCCTGGGATTTAAACTTCATTCTGTTCAAGTCTAAACTCTATCGTCTTTGTCCTATGCTATACTCTCTTATGAAATTGAAAATGAAACAGGCTCCTTTATATTCATCCTCGAGGACAGTGGTTCTTATAGTGTGATTCATCATCATTACATGGGAACTTATCAGAAGTGTAAATTCTTGAGATCCATTCCATGCCTTCTATATCAGAAACAGGACATAAGGCCCAGCCATGTCCATTTTAGCAAGTCCCCAACTTGATTCTTTGCCATTGCTTTTGGTTATAGGTTCTTAAAATTCTTCAAGTGGTAGACAACCTAGAAATCAGTATGTTCTTTGCAGAACAATATGATACTGATTATATAACTTGACAGTTTAAAAATGTTTGAGCTAAGTTAGATATTATGTTGTAGATTCTGGGTTAGATAAGTGATTGCAGGTATTGTACAGTTAAAAAACAACACATAGGACAACCTAAAATTTAGAATCCGTATTAATTAATATTTTGATTTTCTGTGAATTGGTAAAAGATAACTATTCTTTAATTTTTACACAGTGTGCTGAGGTCATTATGGAGTTATGTGGGTAAAAACATTTTTTACTCTTTTTTAAGAAACTTGCGGAATTGGTGATCTATTTTGCACCATAGCATTAAGACCTATAAGTCTAATTCAAGGTTAGGAGAAATAGGACTAACTCATTCAAGGTAATCTGGCTTAGGAAAAAGGAACTATTTCTGTAAGATAAATAATTCGCTAGGGTTCTACATTAATTTTGGAAACAAAGCGTTGGCTATTAAGCCTTCTCATGCAGGTATCATAGGAAGCTTATGGGGTCAAGTAGAATAAGGAAAAAAATTGGGGCATTTTTGGATTCTTTGATCAGAATATGATTGCTGAACTACTCTCATGTACTATAACAAAATACATTATATAGTTTTATAAAGACCCTAGTTTTTTTGAAGGAGATTTAGACTTTTTTTTTTTTTTTTTGAGTCGGAGGTTTACTTTGTCACCCAGGCTGGAGTGCAGTGGCACACTTATGACTACCACAGCCTTGACCTGCTGGGCTTAGGTGATCCTTCCATCTCAGCCTTCCAAGTAACTGGAAATACAGGTGTGCACCACCACGCTCAGCTAACTTTTCTTGATTTATTTTAGAGATGAGGTCTCACCAAATTGCCCAGGCTGGTCTTGAACCTCTGGGCTCAGGCAATGCTCTCACCTCAGCCTCCCAAAGTGCTCGGATTATAGGCTTGAACCACCGCACCCAGCCCTGTTTTGTTTTTAAGATGATCAAGATTTTGTGCAGAGCCAGTAGCTCATTGATCTCCATTATAGCTTCTGTTTGGTGCTTTATTTTTATAAATTTGCAAACTGAGGCAGAGTGAAGTAGGAACACTGTCCAAACATAGCAAATCAGTGTCGGAGCCTTCAAGCTTTATGCTTGAACTTCAAATCACTAGACTGTGTTTTCCATATGTGTTTTGTTCTTCGCAAGTTAATTTTCTGTTGGAAAGAAGTTATCTGGTGTTCAAATTGGAAAGTTAGTTTCCCAATTTATTGTATCCCACTAGAATTAGTTACATTCCAGATTAACAGTATTCAGTTTTGATCATTTTTGAGTGAAAGGTGAGTTGTAAAATATACCCAGTCTCACAACATAGAGAGACAGATGGATTTTTTTTTTAAGGCTTATTGCAAAACAGTCTTTAGGTAGCAGTTAATCAATGCAGCTTCCATTTCAAGGCACCTGAATCTGATGCAAATAAAGTCTTAAATTTAGCATGAATAGGTGTCTTTTCAGCCTAAAATATGTATGCCCAGTATTAAAATGAGTTATTTCCTTTTTTAAATTCCAGAAACTATTTTTTCTTTTTTAAAAAAAACTCTGTTAAATATTGTAATATATTTAACAAAACATCAAAATTTAGTAAGTGACAGGTTTCAAATTAAAAGCCAGAACATCAATTCACTATAGAAAACACCCCTTCTCTAAATTCTGGAATTATAAACCAATGAATCTAAAAGTTATATGCTAATTGAGTTCTTCAATTTTGTCTTGACCTTATAGAAGGAGAGTTTCTTTAAAGATAACACAGGATTACACACTTGTAATATATCTGAACATGAATAATTAGTATTTTATTTTTCCTCTCCAATTATTGAATCAGACAGTAGTTAACTATATTTAATTTATGTCTCCTTTCCCTTAACATTTTACCTCAGGCTGATACCAAGTAAGGAAAGTTTTAGACCAAAAGGAAAATTTCTGTGATCATGTTTTATAAGGTAAAAGAACATCTTGAACTCACAGAATGCAGAGGTGTGTTTTCTCCTTTGGTTTGCTGACAGTATGGGTGTTTTGGCTTGTGGAATAGTTCTTAGAAATATGCATCATGAATCTGAGGAAATAGCATGTATGGTTTTAATCACTACCTATACATGAGTGACTTCCAAATCTATCTCTCCAACCTTGACCTCTCATTCTCTTTTCTGCCCTCTGTTTTTTGTGATCTGAATAGGATTTCTCCTTGGAAACATTACAAATACCTAAAAACTGGTGGTTTGATGTCAGTAAGACTCTCTCTTAACAACTTGGTATAATTTACAGTGTTAATCAGATAATAAAAAGATTATTCTATTACCCACTATATCCTGATTTTTCCTGCTTCTTTCAGTAAATAAAAGACTAAGATAAATGTATTTTCAGCAAATGAGTACTTTTTGTGGATAGCCATTGTGTGAACTTGAACAATTTATGTTTTATTGCCTGAAGGATTATATATTCTCTCTTGATGTTATTTTATTAGCAGTGAAGAATTTAATCTAGTTATTTCCACCTTCTTGTACCCCTGTGTGATATTATTTTATACATTTATTTACACCTATTATTTAATACATATTTATTGACCACCTACCTTATAGACACTGTGATAGGCATAGGGAGTTATAGTTGAATAAGCTAGTACATGCTCACAGTGGGAGAGACAAACTTATACAGAAATAATTACCATGAATATTAATAAATTCTATGATTGAGCACTGACAGAGGTATTGTAAAAAAAATTTTAATCTAAAAATAAATACAACTGTATACTGTCAGGAAAGGGAGAACTGATACTGGGTGAGGTGTGATGCAAAACTGATGGATTCTTTGACTCGACCCTGGAATATTCTTTCAGAGCAGCCAGCAGAGTTTCAAAACAAAGTTTATTAGAGAAAGGGGAGAGGAAAGAAAGGGAAACATGTTAGAGTTGGCATGGTCAGGAGAAACCGCACCTTTTGCTTTTTACAGTAGGCCTGTATTCCTTCACAATGATTGATGTGCAAAAGAGAGTAGAGCCCAGAGAATTGCCATTTTGGAGATTGACATCTATCTGTTTCTGATGGGAGAAGAGAAGGGGAGTGGTGGTCTTTTCTTGACCACATAGTCTTTTGCAGAAGACCTGCCAGATGTTTCCAGTTCACAAGTTCATGAATTAAAAGGTGGTCTTGTTATCATTTCTATGTTTTTGGTTAGTTAAGGAGTAGTATTGGGCTTTCTGCCTTCTACTGGGAGCCCCAAAGATTCTTAGTGATTATTATGCTAAACCATGAGCTGATAGGTTGGGCTGTCCTCTTCTTATATTCCATGGGGTTTTCTTTTGATTTGCTGAGAAGGTGGAGTAGCAACCACCTTGGCCTGCAATAAAATGTAATTTTTTAAAATTTCTGAATGCTTCCTAAAACCTATCTACAGGAAAATTTATCTATGTCTAACCTCTGCTAGCCATGCTGCCTCAAGAACAATTCTACCAGGGACATAGAGCCATTGAACAAGAAGTCATTAAGGATCTTCGCAAAAAATTATTGAAATGACAGAATAGGCCAGGTGCAGTGGTTCATGCTTGTAATCCCAGTGCTTTGGTAGGCTGAAGTAGGAGGATCTCTTAAGCCCAGGAGTTTGTTGCAGCAGTGAGCTATGATTGTGCCGCTATACTCCAGCCTGAATAACACAGCAAGACCCTATCTCTTTAAAACCTGTAATCCCAGCACCTTGGGAGGCCGAGGTGAGTGGATTGCCTGAGCCCGCGGGTTCAAAACCCACCCAGGCAACTTGGAAAGACCTCATCTCTACAATAAATCAAAAATTAGTCGGACGAGGTAGCGCACGCCTGCAGTTCCAGCTACTTGGAAGGCTGAGGTGGAAGGATTGCTGCAGCCCAGCAGGTCGAGGCTGCAGTGGCCGGGAGCATGCCACTACACTCCAGTCTGGGCGACGGAGTGAGACTCCAACTCACAAAAAAAAAAAAGAAAAGAAAGAAAGTATATATATATAAATAAATAAATAAGGGCGTCAGAAGGGGCCAATTGGCTGTTTAGGGGCCTCAAGTTCTTGAAGAGATTAAAAAGCAGATCCTTAGGAATGAGGAATAGAAGTATAGGAGACTATAGTTAAAAATATGAATGTTTTAAGAAAATACAAGTTGAGCAATGTCTTGTTGTGACTCACTATATGTATTGAGAATATTGGATGGGGTTAGATGAAAATCTGTGGCTATGAACATGTGAAGTCTACCAATTCACGTGATATTAAACCCATGATCTTTGCCTCAGTAGGTTTTGACCAACAGCTACAGATGATTTATGGATGATTTAACCAGAAACAGTAAATTTCCCTTGCTATACGTCTGGAAAGGGCTAAACAAAATATATTTGGGATTGTACTAAACTAATAGATTTGAAAATTTATTAAGCCATATACAACTGAGTTGACTCATGCTCAGAGAAGCTCAACATTTGTTTTTGGTGATAGTGATGGTAATGGTGGTGATGGTGTTTTTCTCTTTTAGTTTATAATCTTACTTTCCCAAGTTTATGATTTGCATAAGTCTGTTTTGGTCTTACCAGTGTTATAAATAAATTTTTGTGTTTTATTTTTCTCTGAAGTCAAAGGGAAAGGATGAAAAATTTTTACTTGCTAACTTAATTTCTTATATTGAAATGATCAGTTTATAAATGTCTTTCCAACTATAATTGAAGGCATCTTGATTATGAAAATTGATTCTTCCTTTTGGTATCCATGAGCCTAAAAATGCAGTAATAAGCAACTGATACCACTCAGATGATATATTTGAATATAAATAAGAGTATAAGACCAGAAGAGATCCAAAGTGTTAGGATCACATCTGTAATCCTAACACCTGGGAAGTATAAGGCGGGAGGGTTGCTTGAGCCTAGGAATTTGAGACAAGACTAGGCAACATAGTAAGACCTCATCTCTAAAAAAAAAAATCAAAAGAATGCCAGCTACTGTGACTCACTCCTGTAATTTCAGCACTTTGGGAGGCAGAGGTGAGACGACTGCCTGAATCAAGGGATTCAAGACCAGCTGTGTATCTTGGCAACACCTCTTCTCTACAACAGAAAATCGGCTAGGTATGGTGGCATAGTTCCAGCTACTTGGAAGGCTGAGGCAGAAGATTTGCCTAAACCCAGCAGGTTGAGGCTGCAGTGGCTATGTTCATGCCACTGTACTCAAGCCTGGGCAACAAAGTGAGTTCAAAGTGGACTCAAAAAAAAAAAAAAATAGTCAGATGCAGTGGCATGCACCTGCACTCCTAGCTACATGGGTGGCTGAGGTAAAAAGATTGCCTGAGCCCAGGGAGTGGAGGCTGCAGTGAGCCGTTGTCATGCCACTAGCCTGGGTGACAGAGTGAGACCACAACTTAAAAAAAAAAAAAAAAAAAGACATATCTTAAAGTGTCATCTTGCTTTATTATAAATTATCAGTCAAATTATTTTGAAAACTATCTTTTGGTCATATCTATATTTATAATCACTAGGGATTCTTATGTACATTCGTCAGAGAAAATGGTGACAAAGTAAATTCTAACTGCCCTAGTTACTGAAGATGTCAAAAGGAGTAGAATATCTTCTGAATTGAAGTATAATTTACATTTTCCAAGTTAGTCAAAGGTTTCTCTAATAGTATTCTAAGTTGGGAATTGTGTAGGATAAATTTCTGTTGTCCTCTGCCAATATATTTTTTTTAATAAATTGTGTGAATTCCAGTCGCTAAAAATCTCCTTTAGTGTCTATGTTTAATTGAATTGTAAGATGTTAACTGTTACTGGATGTATTTTTTTGTTGTTTTGTTTCGTTTTGTTTTTGAGTTGGAGTCTCACTCTGTCACCCAGGCTGATGTGTAGTGGCACACTCACGGCCACCGCAGCCTCAACCTGCTGGGCTCAGATGATCCTTCCTCCTCAACCTTCCAAGTAGCTGGAATCACAGGCGCACACCACCACACCTGGCTTATTTTTTGATTTATTGTAGAGACGAGGTCTCACCAGGTTGCCCAGGCTGGTTTCGAACCCCTGAGCTAAGGCAATCCTCTCACCTCAGTCACCCATGCCCGGCTGACATACGTTATTTTTACCTTGCTGTTGCATTATAATTGTATAAACTACTCATACAAAAAGATTTCATGGTTGAAGTTCTGGTAGTATTAAAGAATACAGCTTTAAAAACAATTAAGTATACAAAATTTCACAAATACTGATTTTTTTCTTCTTACTTTTTTTTTATTCTTTGCACCTTATATTTTAAAATGAATTATAAAATTAGATCCTAAGAGGGCAGAAAAACAAATCTAATTTACTTTCCGGTTTAAACTGAAGAGTACTGAGTCCGTTAACTGCAATTGACATATAGTTTCAAGTAATAGCTAAGAAAGGATATGTCATGAGCTTCAGCTTTTTTTTATATGTTTGAATTTTTAAAAATTACTTTGGTATACATTTTCAACTCATTTATAACATTAATGTCCTTTTTGAAAATCAAGTCTAATATATCACAATTATCAAAAGCACAGTATAGGAAGTAGAACATGCAGTCTTATGTGTTTGGTGGTTTTGGAACTATTTCAATAGAAAAATCTCTTTAAAGGTTTGATTTTAATTTCATGAGAAAAGCATCTATATTGAAGTTGTATGCTGCTGAGTTCCTCTGGTGTCACAGCGGAATATGGCATCAGTTTTTCAGATTTTGTGAAATAAGTGTGTGGGTATGTGTGTGTGTGTTTGCGGTGAGAGATAGAGAGGGGACAGACATACAGACAAACACAGAGAACCACAATTTAGCAAAGTAATGGCAGATGGCTGGTTGAGGTTGAATGCTTTTAAATTTTCCCTTTGGTGTGAGGCAGGTCATTAAGGTGATTGGATGGTCTGTTTCATCTCATCATGAAGGGGATAGGTAAGTGTACTAACATCCCAATTGATAAACAGCAGGCAGATAAGTGGGCCAGTCACAACGGTTACCATGTTGATGGGGTCTATTTCTAGAAGGTTTGGTTAGGTTAACTTGTTTCTTATGCAAATATTTAGAATAGAAAAGATAATTAGTACAAAATAAGCTGGGAAGGGCATATAAAACAATTATCAGTAGCACCTCTGAGAAACTGACTCTGTCCTTGATTAGAGGGCAAGCTAGATCATGTTAAGCAAAAATGGCAGAACTAGGCAGTATTAAAACGGCTGCTCTTTGGTAATATCAACTCCATCTTTTGTCCCTTTCAAACTGGGTTTATGTGTTGTTAATCCCAAGGAAAATTTTTCTTTATTCTTGTGGGGAAGGGTTTGCTTTATTTTATGTAAACATATTTATTAGGGTAAATGTTCTTTTTCATAACCTCTGTAACTACTAAGTTACAAATGAAATTTGTTTTGAAGTTTGGGATCTTGCCATTTATATAGTTATTTTATTTTTGAAGATGTTTATGAAAGCTTGGTTTATCCCAAATTGTGCTTGTTTAATACATTCCATATTTGCATAAGACTGATGGCATTTTAACACGGGGGAAGCTATTTGATGAAGAGGAAGAGTTTACCTGCCCCACACCAAAGGGAAGGTCAGTTTAAATAGCATTCTTTATAAATAGTAACCTTCATTGCTTCATTTTTACATGCATCATGGCGAATATCAACTTACAGCTTTACTTCAAAATATGACTGAGAATCAGGGGATAGATTGTCAGAAGTTTGAGGAAACAAAACAAAATAGTTTGAGAAAAACAGAGCCTAAGGTAATGGGCAGATAGGGAGAACTCACTGCACAGGAAATGAAGATAACGCTGCCTTTTCTTTCCAGGATTAAAGGAATTCTAACTATCCTCAGAGAGACTCAAAAGAATGATGTATCCATAACCAAAAGAATAGTATCTATTGAAAGAAACAACTAGATAGAGAGGACATAAGAGAAATCTTGGAAATTAATAGTCTGGATCTCTCCCCTCCCCTCCCTTCTCCTCCTCTTCCCTCCTCTCCCTCTTACACACACACACACACACACACACACACACACACACATATACACACACACACACACACACACGGAGAGATCCTGAAAGTAAATAACAGATGGGGCTAAAGAAAACCATGCTTATAAAAAGCAAAATAGAAAGTTGATATAGAGTATAGTTGGAATTTTCATCTGCCCACCGTGAGTTCCAATTTAAAGAAAGACAGAAAATTTAATGAAAGACATAACAAATCAGATTTTCCTTGTTAATGTTTCTGTGTTAATGGAACATATGAGCCTTCACATCAAAAGGGCACACCTAATGCTGACTAGCACAAATGTGCCTACACCCTAAACATTTTGGGATGAAACATTGTAACTCTAAGGATAAAGTAAAATGGCTAAAAACTTCTTCCTTCTCACCTCAACCTATAAAGTCTTCCTTGCCTGAAAGTCTTCCTTGCCTTTCAGAAGGCTATCAAATCTTCCACGGAGGAATAATAGCACATCAACAACAAAACTGGAATTAGACTGACAATAGATTTCTCACCATTAATAAAAATACTGTAAGACAATGGAGTAATTCTTTCTGAGTTTAAGGACAAGAATGATAAAACATTTTTGAACATGCCATACTTTCCCTGTGTGCCATCTTCAAGATGTATTCTAGCTAAAAAGAAAAAAATAGTATGAGGTATAAAAAATTGTGGTAGCTGGTGATAGTATTCATGAATAGAGTTAAAATTATAGTATCCATTAAATTCTGGTGACTAGGACATTTTCTCTTGAAAGCTAAGATAAGTGGCCTAGGTTTATATTTCCTTCTTGCTCAACTCCACAGTGAATATTTATTAATGATAGCATGGCAATGTGTCTGTCACCTCCCATCTTTCTCAAAATAAAAGCCAACGGCCTTATAATGGCCTAAAAGGCCTTACTCTGACTGCTTGCTACCTCTCTGAGTTCATTTCATACCACTTTGCTCATTCTGTTGCATGAATTGTGGACTCAGTGTGCTTTATTGAGCTACTGACAATTCTGCCAGTTTAGGACTTGGCTTGCTCTGTCCTCTGCCTGAATGATACGTTTCCCTGGGAGTTACAGGAAACATCTTTCTCACTTCCTTTAGATTTCTACATGTGTTATCTTATCAGTGAGGCCTTCTCTGACTACACTGTTTATTTTCTCTATTTATTTGTTATTATCTGTTTACTTGTTTATTTATGTAGCCTTCAAGAAAGGTGTGTGGATTTCTTTTATCTAATAAAATTTGATAAAGTAAAAATAGTATAACTAATAAAAATAAGAAACTTGGAAAGGAAAATGGGAAAGTTGGAAAAAATTGTTAACTATATCATCTTGCATAGTGAAGAAATAATGATATTAAATAAAAGACTTACCACCAGAAAAATTGAAAACAAAACTGCCAAGGATGATTACCTTCAGGTAGGCAGACCAGGGTCAGTGGTAAGAAGATTTTAGCTTTTATCTCTTACTCTTTTTTTTTTAATAGCTTCAGTTTAAAGAAGGGAATCAGGTTGCAAAAATTTATTTTATAAAATTTAACTCACTGATTTTTCAAGTCAGGTTTATTGAGGTATAATTTACATACCTTAAAATTTACTCTCTTAAATGTTGGCATTCAGTGAGTTTGATAAATGAAGTCATGTAACCAGTATCAAAATCAAGAATAGAACTGTTCCTTCACTCCACAAAATTGTCTATATTCTTTTGTAGTCCACCGTGCCCTCATCCAAGCCCTTGGAGATCTTTTATTCCTTTTACTTTTAACCTATGTCTTCTATTTAGTGTGAGTTTCTCAAAGACTAGGTATAGCTGAGTTTTAATCTTATGAAATCTGACAATCTTTATCTTTTAATTGCTGAGTTTAGACCATTTACATTTAATATAATTATTGTTATAACAGGATTAAAATCTATTGATTATTTTCTATTTGTTCTTTTTTTCCTTTCATTCTGTCTGCTTATATATTACACATTGTATATTATATTATAAATCTTTTACTGATTTTATTTTATCTCTATTATTGGCTTGTTTATATGCTTTTTAAAAACTTTTTTATTTTAAAATTGTGGGGTACAATTCAAGGTTGAGAATACAAATATTCCTTGTTGATGAAGTATGCCCCCCCTTCCCCAGGCAGATTCCCACTACTGCCAATCCCACATCTCTGCCCCCCCACACACCCCCACAGTTTCAGTTTCCTGCTACTGTCAATCCTTTTCTTATAGTAGTATGATAGTTGTTCAGGGTCCACTTATGAGTGAGAACATGTGATAATCAGTTCTTTCTTTCTGTAAAAAATCACTCACTATTGTAGACTCTAAGTTCATCCAGGTTGCCTCGAAGTTCATGATTTTGTTCTTTATGACTGCGTAATATTCCATTGTGTATATGTACCACATTTTTTTTTTTTTTATTCAGTCCTCTTTTGATGGGCACCATGGTTGCTTCCATGTTCTTGCTATTGTGAGCAGTGCTGGGATAAAAATACGTGTGCAGGTATCTTTTTTATAGAGTGATTTGAGTTCTTCCAGGTATATTCCCAGTAGGGGGATTGCGGGGGTCATATGGAAGGATGATTTTTAGAACTTTTAGGAATCACCACACTGTTTTCCACAGAGGCTGTACTAGTTTACAGTCCCACCAACAGTGTAGAAGTGTTCCCTTTTCACCACATCCTCTCCAGCATCTGTTATTTTTTGAGTTATTGATGATGACCATTCTGACTGGAGTTAGGTGGTATCTCACTGTAGTTTTAATTTGCATTTCTTTGATGACTAGTGATGCTGAACGTTTTTTCATGTATCTGTTGGCTGCTCGTATGTCTTCTTTTGAGAACTGTCTATTCATATCTTTCGCTCACTTTGTAATGGGGCTGTTTGTTTTTTCTTTTCAGCATGTTTAAGTTCCTTGTAGATCCTAGATGTTAGGTCTTTGTCAGACATAGATTTGGCAAATATTTTTTCCCAGTCTGTGGGCTGTCTCCCTGCTCATTTGATGGTTTCTTTGGCCTTGCAGAAGCTTGTCAGTTTGATGAGGTCCCACTTGTATAGCTTATCTCTTATGGCATGAGCACTTAGGGTTTTGATCAGGAATTGGTTGCCAGTTCCAATTTCCATAAGAGCATCTCCTGCATTTTCTAAGGTTCTTATAGTTTGTGGTTTTACGTTTAGGTCTCTGATCCATTTCAAGCTGATTTTTGTGTATGGGGATAAGTAGGTGTCCTGTTTCAATCTTCTGCATATGGTCAGCCAGTTTTCCCAACACAATTTACTGAATAGGTTCTCCTCTTCCCAGGGGTTGGTGGTGAAGGCTTTGTCGAAGATGGGTTGGTTGAGAAATTGAGGTTTTGCTTCTGGAATCTCAATCCTATTCCATTGGTCTAGATGCCTGTTCTGTTCCAATACCAGAATGTTTTATAATAAAGGTTAAAGTCTGGGAGTGTGGTAGCTCCTGCTTTGTTTTTGTTTTTGTTTTTTTTTGCTGAGGATTGTTTAGGCTATTCATGGTCATTTACGTTTCCTTATGAATTCCTGTATTGTTATTTCTAGGTCTGAGAAGAATGTTGCTGGTAATTTGGTCGGTATTGCGTTAAATCTGTAGATTGCCTTAGGTAGAATGGATATCTTAACAATGTTGATTCTTCCAATCCATGAGCATGGAATATTTTTCCACTTGCATCTTTGATTTCTTTGAGCAATGTTTTGTAGTTTTCATTGTAAAGTTCTTTCATATCTCTGGTTAGGAAGATGGCAAGGTATTTCATTTTTTTGTGACTATTGTGAATGGAATTGTGCTTTTTATTTGGGTTTCTGTTTATTATTGATGTATAGAAATGTGATTGTCTTTTGCACATTTTTTTTATACTCTGAGACTTTGCCAAAGTCCTTTATCAGTGCAAGGAGGTTTTTGGCAGGCTCTCTTGGGTTTTTGAGGTATATTGTACATTGTATATTATAAATCTTTTATTGATTTTATTTTATCTCTATTATTGGCTTGTTTATATATTTTTAATTACTTTTAGTAGCTGCCTGCAGATAGTAATTTAATTTTTTAAATTAATAAATAGGTAGAAAGCTATGCCAAAATGTTAATATTGGTGTGGTCTGAGTGAACGCCTCACATGAAGTTTCTGATGTAAAAAAAATGGTGAGAAAGGGAGAGAAAGGAGAAACTGGACATCTGTGTGTACCACAGCTTAAAGAGGCTGGGATAAGAATTAAAGAGTAATGCTTAATAAATCATAAATTACTGGAAATTGCTTCATGGAGCTAAAGCAGGGGAGACTTCAAGTGTCCTCAGACTTCTGCCCTGGGAATGGGCTCCCAGGTAGGCTTCAACCCGGAGAGTTCTTGACTTCATTCAGGACAATTCAAAAGCAAGTCAGCATTGCAAATAAAAATGATTTTATTGTGAAATAAAGGGTAAAGGCAGGCAAGAGGGAAAAAGAGAGGTGGCTGCTCTCAGCAGAGTTGCCTCATACATTGTTGGGGTTTGAATTGGAAAATGAAGTTTTTAAAAATAACAGTGAGCAGGCTACACCATAGACAGCAGCCTGTGTCCGTGAGTTTTATTTTTTTATAGCTATCTTTTTATCATATGCCAGGTAAGGGGTGGAATATTCATGATATTTCTGGGAAAGAGGTGACCAGTTACTGAAATCTAGGGTTCCTTCTCTTTTTGGGCCACTTTCCTGGGAGTTACCATGGCAATTGTAAACTGTCTTGGTGCTGGTGGAAGTGTCATTTAGTCTGTTAATTCATTATAATTAGCATATAATGATAAAAAATGTTAGCTGAGAGTAAAGTTGCCACTATCTTGATTTAAGCTGGTTGTGATCAGTTTGTCAGCCTTATGAATGGGATTTGTGACAGTCCCTCAAAGCTTGTACAGGGAAACTAGTCCTGCTTAACTCCTATTTCATATGATATGGAAAATAAACTAGTGTTTATATATTATAAAGTATATTATAACTATTTTGGGGGGACTAAGGTATTTTGTCTTGAGAAGAATAGATGGTTTTCGTTGACTTAGTTCTGCCATATATCTAAAACATTCCTGGCAATTTGGCAAAGCCAAGTCTGCCATAGGTCAGTTGTAGCCTACTATAAATAATATACACCACCGAAATTAAAGTCCTTTCCTGGAAATAAAAAATACTGCTATTACAGTAGCCTTTAGGAAACTGTAAGATTTTTTTTCCAGATCAATTCTATTATAATCACAAAATCTGAACTATATATAAGTGGACATTTTAGAAAATGTATAGTTTCTATTTTCTCTGAAGGAGGAACAGTAAAATAAATCTTTGAATGTTTTTATTAGGTCACATTTCACTCCTTAAAACAGGTTCTACATTGCTTTGTAATTCTCTCTTACTTTTGTTCTCTTTGTAGCCTGTCAAAGATTTTGTACATAGCATTTGAAGTACTTCAAGGGTTGCAATATATAAACAAACATGGTATAGTACACCGGGCACTGTCTCCTCATAATATCTTGTTGGATCGAAAGGTAATTGTCAAATAATGTAATAAATATATGCATATTGTTTGAAATTGGAAGCTACTGAAATCAGTATCTACTCGATCAAAGAAACCATAAAATAGGAATATGTTTTAAGAATATTCATAATGAATAGACCGTATGAAAGTGATACAACTATGGTTGTTGAAAAAAGCAGGAATCTTTAAATTACTTAAATCTGTATGTCTATCTCATGGGGTTTTTTCCCCCCAAGACTCATTTTTCTACTCTTTTTTTCAAAAGGATATGCTCTGTGCTTCCAAACCTACTCCTCCTCTCAATTTGCTTTCATTTTAAGAAAGCTGCTCTATTTATATAGAATGTCATTCTATAAACATAACAGCGTTGTGTTTTCTCCTTTTTATTTTTTTTTTCCTCTTCCATTTAACTTCTTATTTACCAGTCATTCATACCTAGCTCCCTTTTCTATTGGAGTGCTACTTTCTCTACTTGGAAATGTTATGGAGGATTAATAAGAAGCTAGTAAATCCTTCTAAGAGAATTATGAATAGCAGGATGGTATATTTTCAGGAATAATCATTATTTCATTATTTTTCATGCACATAAAAACCGGTTTGGGGGAATTATTTCTTGTGCATTATTTTCTGTAGTAGTAGGATTATCCTGGTTCTCTGATTATTCTCCCAAAGCTCAATACAATTACCCTATGATATTAAAAAAAATCACGAGAGAAAATTATACTCATTAATTTCAGATTTATGACAGTTAAGAATCATAATCAGTCTAACCTGTTTTAAAATACACGTTTTGTATATTAAATATACATGTTTTATAATGCTGAGAAATAAAGTTTTTGAGAAGACAGAATACTATTAAAATCAATTTAATTTTTTAAAAACCTTTACATCTAAAGGGTGACAAACTTAAAAGATATAAAATTTATATTTGCCTTTTAGTAAGAACTTCATACTTATGATAGTTATTGTTATTCTCAAACAATATGAAAATTATTAGAAATCTGGCAGCTTTACCAAAATCTTGTTGATTTTTTGATCTTCTCTTTTCAGGTTAAAATCTCCCATGTCACCGTTAAATTATAATATTATGAATGGACTTGGAACTCTTTGGAATAGAAATTCCTCTGTAAAAATTACCACAAAACATTCTAACTAAAATTCAAGACAGATAATATTTTTGCCTTTACTTATTCAAAAAACCTAGGAAATATAAACATCCAAAATTTTAAGAAAAATGCCATTTGTCATTTTGATACATATTATATATGTGTGTATATGAATACATATATGTATATACATATGTGCACACATGTGTACATACCTATATACCTATATAATAAGTATAAAGAATACTAAATATTGGCAAACAGTTTTGAATAATTTGCTATATTATAAAATCTTATATAGTGGTGTTTTGATAAAATATTGTTATAAAATATTTTCTTACTTATAAAATATCTAATGATAATTTTCCCTGCCAGTTACACTGAAATGTTTCATAGTGGTTTTTCTTCTCTATTATTGTAGGGACATATTAAGTTGGCTAAATTTGGACTTTATCACATGACAGCTCATGGTGATGACGTTGACTTTCCAATAGGGTAAGGATATATTTTGTTCTATTTGAATTCTGTCTTAAACTTTGTAATATTTGACAGCATGTATATCTTGTTAGTTATTTTTTATATTGCTATTTGGCATAAAAAAATAAAGTTTTTATTAATACATCTTAATTTTCCATTTACTAGTTAAAAGAGTATACGACCAGTTTTTCCCAGCCTCCTAAAGATCTTTCATGTTGACAGAGAGCCTAAAAGATTATTGACCTTCTTTAACCTTATAATACTTCCTAAGTAATTGTATTTCATTCATAATTAAATAATTGCAAGGCAAAAATGCTAACCAAATTCTCAATTAATGATAATTTGCGTGCTTCAAGAGACTGAAAAACATCACTTGCATTATTTTTAATCTCATGTTTTACATTTAATTTCCTTTTCTGTAAGACGTAGTTATATATTGAGACTCCAGTTCAGTCAGTGTGGATATTAGAGGTAATGGGATAAATTCCATACAAGGAAGTCTATGTTTAAGTTTAGAGAGGTTTGTTTAATATGGAATTGCAGGTGTCTATCACCCTCCAAGAAAGAAATGGAAGTTTATTTCATGCTATACTCAAGTAGATGTTTTTGTTATAGATTTTTGTGTTGTATTCATATGGTTGCTTTAAAAAAATTTAATACTATAATTGTTTTCGTTTATGAATAATTAATTAGTTATTAATTTATGGTATTTATTGAAGAATTAATATATCTAATATGCTTAGATTACATAAAAGTTACAAAAATAGTAATACTTGTATACTCATCACATTCACAGAAGAATGTTAACATTTCACTACATTTGATTTATCTCTTCTATCTCTGATGTATGTGTGCATATGTATAATAATATTTTCAGAACCATCCAAGAGTTATTTTGTGCACATAATGGTCCTTTACCCCTAAATACTTGAGTCTGTATTTCTAAAATAAGAAATTTTCTTACGTAACCTCAGAATAATTAACAAAATGATGAAACTAAATTTGATACAGGGCCAGATGGGGTGGCTCAAGCCTATAATCCCAGCACTTTGGGAGGTGGAAGTGAGAGGATTGCCCGAGTCCGGGGGTTCAAGACCAGCCTGAGCAACTTGGTGAGACCTCGTCTCTACAAAATATCAAAAAATTAGCCAGGCATGGTAGTGTGCGCCTGTAGTTTCTGCTACTTGGAAGGCTGAGGCGGAACGATTGCCTGAGCCCAGCAGGTCCATGCTGGAGTGGCCATGAGCGTACCACTGCACTCCAGCCTCGGCAACGGAATGAGAATCTGACTCAAAAAAAAGAAAAAGAAAAAAATTTGATGCAGTATTATTGTCTAACCTAAAGACCCTAACTTTGCTTTTTCAATTTTAGTGTGGGTGTTTTTGATAGTATCCATTTGTGTTTTGCTCTTTGGACCTCCTAAAAGCAGTTATGTCACATCATTATTGAGAATTGTGATGTGGAGTCATGGAGTATGATTTTGAAGCAAAATGTTGCTTTGAAACTTAATTAGATGTATTTTTTTTTTAAGCCTCGTGTAAATTTCTCTTTTATCTTTGTAAATTAGATTATAAACTTCTTAGCTAAAATGTTTAATATTTAAGATAAAGCTAATAATCTTAGACTTTATTCAGTGAGGAAACATTTACTCTTTCTCTTTTTATTCTGCCTTTTGCTTATACAAAAATGGAACAATGAAGAAGCTCATTGTTTAGTGGGAGAATTTTCTGTCTTGATAGCCTACTTAGTAAGCTGCATAATTCATAATTTTGTAGTTTTGTATATTAAAAACATATAGTCATGGGCAACAAACAATTCTTTTTATAAGCATGAAAATGTTATCTTGCAAAGACAGTCTACAATTTCTCATCTGTTTAAAAAGCCTCTTTCGAATGTGCTTTTAATCAGGTTCTAGCTTCTTTACCATGCATGATAATTGCCTTTCTAAGTAATTCTTAGGTAGCTATAGTAAATGTGCTGCTTCTTCCTTTTGTCTAAGTCAATTTGTATAAGAGAGAACTCCCAAAACTTAATTCAGATAAAAATTATTTAAAAGTTTTTTACTTTTATCCAAAGATTGTAGTGATTTAGATTGTAGTGATTAATAGAAGAAAAGAGGTGATTTTTCTGAAAAGCATATCAAGCATTTTGAAGAACTATATTTGAATTTAAAATGCTTGGATAGAATTGACCTTGTGTTACCATTTGGTCTGGCTTGCTTTGAAGTCTTAGACCCAAAGGGTCTTACCAGAAAATATCAAAGAGCAAAAGAAACCTTAGCCAGGAAAAATAAAGTGATCAAACAGCTAAGGCATAAAAGAAAATATTTATACCAAAGAAGCTTGCAGTTGATTTAAAAGACAAATATTAAGTAACAAGTAAAATATTACCATCTGTTTCAACTATTGTAAAGAGTTAGACATTGGGTGTTCATTTCAGTTTGCCAGTAGCTTAATGCCTTGTTAAAACATCAAACAGATGATGAAAGCCACTTATATTTACCTCATCAGTCATACTCACAGCAGAGCTCTGGTAATTGTCTTTGAGTGTTAAAATTCTATGCTAAAGAAGAGAAGGTTGTTAAAAAAAGATGAACTGTATTAAAGAACAATTCGGAGATTATTGTTTCTATTGGTTTCTGTCTTTGATTAAAAGGGAAACTGAAATTTGTGGAGCAAGTCTTACCTGTGTGCTTCTGTCAGAAGTTTTTGATATAACAATTTACCTACAGTTATGCTTAACTTTTCATTATTATATTATAATTTTGGGGTTAGATGTGCTGGAAGTCAGGAGTAAAGTCTTCTATATATTATGGTGAAGATAAAAGTACAACATTGAATTTGTGTTACAATTTCCATTTGGACAAATCATCTTTATATATTCGGTAATTTTTATAACAGTTTGTGAGGTAGGCATTATTATTTCTATTTTACAGATGACGAAAACCCAAATCACATATAAAGTATATGGTAAGACTGAAATTAGAACTGCTGCTTCAGGGCTGCTTCCACTAGACTTCAACTGTTTCTAGAGATTTCACAAATATAAAAGAGTAGTTTGGTCGTCTTAGGTAAAATAACGTAGTACAAGTTTGTGTTTGAGAGAAATATATGAGCAAATTAAAAGAAAATATTGATATCACCATCATCATTCTCTTAAAATGAAAAGGGAGTTGAAAACCAAATCTACCCATTTGAATTTAAGTTACATACCCTGACTCAACTGACTTGTATTTTACATATATATAAGAAGTATTGGCAATGATAGCGTGAGGAGATGACAACTATAGAACAAAATAAGTAATATTTGAGTGCATACTTTATATATATTACGTAGATGTTACATATAATTATATGTTTTGATTATAATTGTTATTGTGTGATAGTATAATTTAATCTATTGAATGAAAAAAATCCAGATAATGGTGCTCATGACTAAATCTGACAATTAGTGAAGAAAGAGCATGTACCTATATAATAAGAAGGGAAGAATTCCTCTCATTTTCATTTCTCTTCTGAACTATTCTTGTTCTTTTTATTTATAGATAGTAGGATTCAGATTTGGCAATTACCACTATGTCTCATTCTTATTTGCTGTCTTTTGTTTTTAATTGATGTTTGTTTGGCAATGGCAGGATTTTTTTAAAAACAAAACTATACTGACTATATTCTATATTTGTTTTATTGGTAGTTTCATACAGTTTATAAAATGAATAAGATTCACTAGTGCCCTCTAGGAGTTGTTGTTTTTTTTTTTTTTTTTCATTTAAATAAGAGGTGGAATTTTTGTATGTGAACTATATAGTATATAAGACAAAAATGTATGGCATCATATATCATGTACAGTCTATTACATAAGATATAGAACAGGTAAGTGATTACTTTATAGAATCCAATCAGGTATGCTTAATTCCTTTGTGGGAAAAATATAAATATTTTTTGAAAGACGTTATAAAAAAACCTAAATAAATAAGAAGATAACATGTTTATAGATACTACAGTCAGTATTGGAAAGATACTAGTTTTCTCTAACCTGTCTCTGTATTTGTTCTATTTTTAATAAAAATTCTAAATGTGTGTATGAAAGAGAGAAAATTTGGCAAGATAGTTTTAAAATACAGATAAAGAACAAACTTCTAAAAAGAGCCTAGACATTTGTGAAGAAAAATTAAAAGGAGTGTGTGTGTGTGTGTGTGTGTGTGTGTGTGTGTGTGTGTGTGTGTGTAGAGGGCTTGTTTTAATGGTGATCAGTAATTATTTACATGAAACATTTTATATAAAAATACTTTATTTAAAATAGTGTAATGGTATACTATTATGCAAATTGACCAATGGAACAAAAGAGGGAACTGAGAAACAAAGCTACATAGATGTAGAGATTTGATTCCCAAACTAATCTGGAACTGGCACTGCAGTGTAGTTTGGAAAAAAGAGACATTTTAATAAATGCAACAGAGCTCAATTTATTATTCATGGAGGAAAAAACGTTAAAGTACCTTTATTCATATCATATGAAAAATCAATTCTAGATGGATCGAGAAGCTTAAATATAAAAGACTAACCTATGTAACTTCAAGAAAATAACAGGAGATCATTTTGAAAAAATCACTAAGTATAACAAAAAAAGATTAATATGTTTGACTGAAAAATTAAGAACTTCTTATTCGAAGCCAAGCATGGTGGCTCATGCCTGTAATCCCAGCAGTTTGGGAGGCCAAGGCAAAAGGATTGCCTGAGCCCAGGAGTTCGAGACCAGCCTAGGCAACATGGTGAGACCTCATCCCTACAATAAATTGAAAAAATTAGCCTTGCGTGGTGGTGTGTGACTGTAGCCCCAGGTACTTGGAAGGCTGAAATGGAAGGTTTGCCTGTGACCAGCAGGTTGTGGCTGCGGTGGCTGTGATTGTGCCACTGCACTCCAGCCTGGATGACAGAGTGAGACTCAGACACAAAAACAAAAATAAACAAAAAACGCTTCTCATTCATAGACACATACCATTAAGAGAATGAAAAGAAAAAAAAACACAAAGTGACAGAAAATATTTCAAGTCATAATTACTGAAAAAAGAATTAATATCTGGAATTACAAAGAACTCTTTCAAAACAATAAGAAAAGGAACTATGCAGTAAATGGTTAGAATAGAAGGACTGTGACTCCTACCATAGAGTGTCCTTATTGCAAGGTTTGCCCTTGACTAGCACCTGGGAACTTGGATTTCAGAAATGTTCATATGAGTTCCTAACTGGTGAGGCTGGTTTACTGTGCCTGTTTGCAAAAACAATGTAATATATGCTGAACACTTGCTTTTCTTCTAAAGATCTTGAATTTTTGTACATTGCAGACAAAGAATGCCTATGTGATCAGCACCCAAAAAAAGCCTTGGACAATGAATTTTTTTTTAAAGATGTGGGGTACAGTTCAGGATTAGGGTATATAAATGGTAATTGTACAGGTAAAGTTTGGGTCTTCCTCTGGTCCCCCTTTGCCTGGTTTGAGATCAGGTACTCTTATTGATGTTGTGTTCCCCTCCCCCTGCCACCAACAGTGAATTTTTAACAGGCTTCTTTGGCCAGCTGCATCACATACATGTTGATGCATTTTTGTTGCTGGGTGAAGACTGTGTTTTATGTAATCCCTGATAGGAGTGAGAGAACATAAGCAAGTTTGCGTGTAGTTTCCTCAGGACTCCCTGTCTGTCATTTTTCCTTGTATTCCAGGTATGTATCCTTGCCATGTCAATGCAACAAAGCTTAGCTGTGACGACACCTATGTGCGAAGTTCAATAAGTCATTCTAGTGACTCTCTAACCAAGGGGTGATTTTGGAGACCCAGTACAACTAGAGAAATAAGCAAAAGACTTGAACAGGCATGTCATATAATAGTAAACCCAAATGGCTAGTAAACATAAATATACGCCTCGATCTTATTAATTTTCAAAGAAATGCAAATTAAAACCACAGTAACATATAGATTTTACCTACCAGATTGTCAAATATTAAAAAGTCTGTCAAATATCAAGTGTTGGTGAGGAAGTAAAGCAATAGGAGCTGTCATATATATCTAATCACACTGCTTATAGACCTACAGATGGGTATAACTCCTTTTGAGAAACATTTGGCATGATGTAAAGGAGAAAATGTGTATATCGTATGCATACATCTACATGCAATAATATAAATGACTTTTTCAAATAAATAGTGTTGATTTAAAAAGCAAGAAAATACAGCAGCCTCATTGCAGTATTATAAAGTTCAGAAATAAGCTTGACTAAACAGTATATTTTGCAGAAATAAAAGGGAATGATAAACAGAAATTCCAGGTGTCTTTTCCTTTTGAGGGATAGGGATGGAGATACAATCAGGGAGAAACAAAAACAGAAAGAGACCTTTCATGATAATTTGATGTTCTGCACTTAAATTGCTTCTTGGTACATGGGTGTTCATTGCAGCTTTATTCTTCATATCTATTTCATATTTAATAAGTAGTCTTTTATATTCAACATTTGCTAAAACAGTTTTCAAGAAACTTGTTATATCAGTGAAGGTATAATTAATAGGCATCCTTAGATATTGCTTATGAAAATATAAATTGACCCAACTTCTCCATAGGGCAACTTGCTGTGGCGTATCAAAATTTAAAATGCACATACCTTATGACCTTATAGTGCTACTTCTAAGAATTTATCTGTCATCTATACATATATTTGTGAAAAATGTAATATATTCATTTTACTGTTGTTTATAATAGCAAAGGTATGGAACTTCTAAAATATCCATTATCAGAGTCCGGTCAAATAAACCAAGTGCATCAATATAGTGAAATTATTGGCAGTTTTCAAAAAGAATGAGAAAACACTATACTTATTATTATTGTTATTATTATTATTTTTTTTTTTTTTTTTGAGTTGGAGTCTCACTCTGTCGCCGCTTCCAGCCACCACAGCCTCAACCTGCTGGGCTCCGGCGATCCTTCCGCCTCAGCCTTCCAAGTAACTGGAACTACAGGCGTGCACTACCACGCCCGGCTAATTTTTTTATTTATTGTAGAGATGAGATCTCGCCTGCCCAGGCGGATCTCCAAATAATTTTTTTTTTTAAAGAATGATCTCTAAAATATACTTTTAGTGGGAAAAAAGTGGAGAGCAGTATGTATAGTATTCTACCATGTGGGGCAGAGGTGATGTATTAAGAAGTTATTGTATACATAAATATATTTGGGTGACAGGGGTACAGAGGTAGGAGTCTTACTTTTCTATTTATGTATTTTTACAACTTTGACATTCCTACTACTCAGAATAATAAATACTGTTTTAAAAGATAAAATATGCTTCAAATGACAATTCAGTATTAAAAGAAGATAGGCCGTAAGGAGGAAGGAAGAATACTTGGGAACCTAGAAGACTGCAAGAAAGGCAATGTTTTAAAAACACAGAGGAAAGTAAAGAAATGAACTAATATTGTAGAAAGGCGTGATGGTTTTAAAACTGTTTGCGATTCATATATACAGTCTTGATTCCTTGACATAAAGGCTGGTATTATGATGGATTTTTAGAATTTTTCCTAGCAACAGTCATTAATTTCATTGCATGGTGCTTTTATATAGCTCACCACACTGATAGGAAAAATGTTCTACTTATTCTTTTTCCTTTTGTAATTTATTTTTTATTTAAATGTATCATTATAGGTATCCATCATACTTGGCACCGGAGGTAATTGCACAAGGAATTTTTAAAACCACTGATCATGTGCCAAGTGAAAAACCGTTGCCTTCTGGCCCCAAATCAGATGTATGGTCTCTTGGAATCATTTTATTTGAGCTTTGTGTGGTATGTGCAAAGAAATATTAATCAAATAAATCATGTGTTTTTTGAAATAATATTTTTAAAAGAAAGTTATTTAGTAATAATATGTTTTGCTGTACAAATTAGATATGAGAAGAAAAGACTTCTCAATTTGACTTTTTAAAAATTCTTGTTTGATAATTAACGTGTATTTTTTAATATTTCTAGAAATGTTTATACTTTTACTAAGGGCAAATGTAAATTTTACTAAGTTTATATTATTTTTATTATACTCAGAAATGTTTATGCCTTTACTAAGTGTAAAAAATTTACACATTTTCTAAAAATGTTTGTATTACAACTGCTTACACTTTTTAAATATATTCATGGTCTTTCTCCCCTCTTGTATTCTTTCCTCCTAAATACCTTGTCTTCTCCTATTATGTTTCCTGTAAGACTCAATCTGTATGTTCCTGTTTGTGAAGTCTTCCCCAGATGACCTCTGTATTTTCTAGAGAGAAGACTAAGCTGCGGTTAAAAACTGTGAAATTTAAAATACAGACACTTAAAGAACATAGATGTTTTTTCCCATTAGTAACAGTCCAGAGCTATAAAAACCTAGAGAATCCCAAAGTCTCCACCATTTTTACCATTTGGTTTCCAAAACTGCTGTCTTTAGCACCTTTTCTTGCTGGAAAAGAAGAGGAGTTCAGAACAACTGTCTTTAAGATGAGCTAAAAGTGGCAAATATAAACTCTGTGTACTTTTCACTACTGACAGTTTACTTATGTGATCACATCTGGGTACAACAGAGGTTAGAAAATGTAATCTTTAGCTGGATATCTAAATATTGAGAAAAAGCAGGAGAATGGATTCAGAGGGACAACTAATACCTATTGATTTTACCTCCAAATCCTGGCTTTTCTCCTCTCCTTCTACTATAGCACGTGTCACATTTGACTACCTCACTTGGACTGAACAGTATTTTGAGGCAGAGATTTTGATGATTTATCTATTGTTTCTGTTTTCAAGGGATTTTCAAAATATTGTGAAAAGTATTTTTTTCATTTCATTTTGTGTATTCAAGAACTAATTCAATAGCAGAGTTACTAAACATAATAGTTAAGAAACAAGCCTCTTCTTTTTTGTTTTTTGAGTTGTAGTCTCACTCTGTCACCCAGTGGCACACTCATGACCATCCCAGCATCAACCTGCTGGGCTTCGGCGATCCTTCCACCTCAGCTTTCCAAGTAACCAGAACTACAGGCACGCGCTACCACGCCTGGCTAATTTTTTTAATTTTTATTGTAGAGATGAGGTCTCACCAAGTTGCCTGGACTGGGCTCAAACCCTTGGGCTAAGGCAGTCCACTTGCCTCGATCTCCCAAAGTGCTGGGATTACAGGCTGAGCCACGAGCCTGGCCAGAAAGAAGCTTCTGTAGTCAGATAGAACTGAGTCTGAATAATTCTGATACTGCAATATATAGCTCTGTAACTTCAGGAAACTAACATAACTCTCAAGACTTGTGGTTTTTTGTTTGTTGTTGTTTTGTTATTGTTGTTTTTGAGTCGAGGTCTCACTTTGCACCCAGGCTAGAGCCCAGTGGAACTATCACAGCTCACTGCAGTCTCCAACTCCTGGTCTCAAGCAATCCTTCTACTTCCACATCCTGAGTACCTGAGACTACAGGCACATGCCATCATGTCTGACTGATTTATTTTTATTTTTATTTTTATTTTTAAAGATGAGTTCTTGCTATGTTGCCCAGAGTGCTGGGATTAAAGGTGTGAGCTACCGCACCCAGCCAGGGTTCTGCTTCTATAAATAATAATAGCTTCTGTTATGTAAAGTTGTTGGAAAATTAAATGACATTTTATGTATAAAGTACCTAAAAAAGGGGTATTGCATAGCAAACAGTCCATAAATGTTAACTTTTATTATTAATAATATTAAATATCCATAACGTGGTAGCTTACATATTGGCATTGCTTTTTTCTATGGGAAAATAACAGATTTTCTAACTATTTATTATGCTTTGTCTAGATCATCCTACTTTTTTTTGGCATGAAATAATAGTAAATCTCATTTTTTGTTTAAAATCACAGTTTAATTAAAATATTTTATTAGAATATGAACATGAAGTATATATAAATGTAAATGTGAAGTACAGAGGGGACCTCCAAAAATAAGGAATTTATTTATTAAAAATTGTGTATTCTTACATGTCTAAACTTCAGTCACCTTCAAAGTACTTGCCATTTGATGCAATACACCCATCAAGACACTTTTCCATTGCTCAAAACAGTTTTTGTACTCGTGAGTTTTTATACCTTTCAGTGCTCCTGCCGATTTTTGTTTCACCTGTTCCACATCAGCAAAACATTTCTCTTTGAAGACTTTTTCATCTGGGGAAACAAATAAAAAAGCCACTCGGGGGCATGACTGGGTGAATAGGGAGTGTGGGGTGTAGGGTCAGCCATTTTTGGTCAAAAACTGCTGAACACTCAGCATGTTGTGGCCAGGTATGTTGTCATGATGGAAGAGATAGTCACCTGCTTGCCACAACTTGGGACATTTTTTCTGCAAATTATGATGCAAGCATCTCACAATTTCCAGATTAAAACTTTAGCTGTCTGTTTGATCCAGAGGAACAAATTCCGAGTGTACTACAATATCTGTCCTCCAAAAGATAATTCCAGGTTTTTTGGGGGGAAGAGGGTCCTCCCCTTTTGTACAGCTTTTCATTTTATTACCTTCACATGCATAAACTCTTTAGTAATGATCTGATATATCTTATGAGTAATTCAAATCAACAAATACTGATGATTATTTATTGTGTATATGGCACCATGACAAATACAACAAGGGATAAAGTATGATCAAGACACATTAAGAGCTTAAATTTGATTAAGATCTCTAAATGTTGAAGATAAATACAGAAAGCTGTGAGCATTTTTTAAAAGGAAAGTTTAATCTTATCATTGGAGCTTTGTGGCATTTTAATGGGTACTCAAAGTTTGAGAAGTCCAGCTTAAGGATGGGAAAAAAATATAAGCTTCAATCTTCCTCTACTTCTTCAAACCCTTAGATTTAATATAGATATTAAGATTATAAATTAATAACACCAATAACTAACAAAGGAACTGGTTGCCAGGAATGATAAGTAAACAGATGAGAAGCCTTACCGAAACCATTTTGCTGGGAAATACTTGTCATATCACCAGAAAGTCAATGTAGTCACTCTGCCTCCAGAAGTTTCTGTTGTCCAAAACGTGTAGAAAAATTCTGTGTTAAAAGATGAGTACATACCAAAGAAACATCAAACATTTAAAAATGTCCTCTTTAGTGAAAGAGAAATAACTGAAGAATTTACACATTAAGAGGATTTTAAAACAAATATATATGTTCTTTAAAAGATAAAGGCTACAATTCCCATTCATGAAACAATTATAGATGCTATGAAACAGAACACTTAATGAAAAGAACAAGAAGGAGTTAGAGTTTTAAGGGAAAAAAATGCAGTTATTGAGTTAAAGAAACTAATAGATGGATCATAGGAACCTGAACAAAGTAAATGAAGCTTAGTAATTATCCCAGAATTTGGCACAAATAGATAGCAATATTGAAAATATAAAGAATCTACAAAAAGATAAAGAGATTAAAATATAAAATAAAATTATTAAGACAGGAAAATTAGATCCAGACTGTTTAACATCTGTCTTATAGAAGTTTGAGAAGTGGGAAGTAAGTTGTAAGTTTTAGAAGACCTACTTTCTTTCAAATGGAAAAAGTAAAAACATACAAACAATAACAGCAAGAATACTTGGAAACCTTGTAGTAAACCTTTAGGAGACAATCAGTAACTAAATTGTTGGTAACATTTCTTGAGCACTTGTTAAGAGGTGGACAGTTTTAAGATTTATTTGTATCTATTATCTCAATCAATTCTCATAGTAGCCTTATAAAGCTCATGTAATTATTTTCTCTGCAAATTAGGAAATTAATGTCCAGAAAGGTTAAACAGCCTATCTAAGTTACATGAAGTAAGTGCTTAAGCAGATTTGCATCTATCTGCTTCCAACACTGAATACTTAACTGAAATACTAAGCTGCCTTATTAAATTTTGGGGTCTTTATTGGCATTAAAGAGAAAATCTTAAGCCTGCCAGAGAAAAAAGACATATTACCTATAAAAATAATTAGATCATTTAACTTTTTTTTTTTAGTAGTGTGGATGCAAGAAAACAGGACAATGCCATCAAAGTACTGAGAGAAAGTAATTTTAAATATTCAGTCCCTTAATTTGTGAAATTAACATTCAAGAGTAAAGTGAAGGATATATAGAATTTTGACAAGCACAATAAAAAGTTAAAGAGAATAATGCCATAGTGCAGAACAGGCAAGAGTATGCTCAATATATTGCAAGTAATCTAATGTAACTACATCATGGTGTGTGTGTGTGTGTGTTTATGTATTTGTGTGTGTGTGTGTGTGTGTCTACCTCAGGGTAGATAATAGCAATTATACTGAAAAGATAGATTGGAGCCATATCCAAGAAGACTTTGAAATATAATTGAGATATTTAGTTATATCAGGTATGAGAGATCATTGAAATTATTTTAACAAGATATTTATTACATCAAACCTGCATTTTTGGAAGATTAATATGATAGTGTAAGAGATAGAGAGAGGAACAGGGACTGTTTTTTCAGTAATATCTCCTCTAGTTCTGATCTTATAACTCTGATAATATTTTTCTCTCTATTAAAAATAAATCAGAGAGTCTCTCTTTTTCTCTCTGTAAAGATCAGGCTATCTTCTTAAATATTCTTCTAAGTTTATTTAAAAGATCATATTAGTTTAATTTGTTTATGATGAGAAATATAATAATAGCCAACACTAATGAAGCATTTTCTATATTATATAACCCTCGCCACAACCTGTGGGGTATGTACAATTAACATATTACACATAAGAAAAGTAAGGCTTAAGGTAGTTTGCCCAAGTTATGTAACAATTTGGTGGTAGATTAGCCCAACTTGGCACACACTCGCTGTTTAACTACTAATTGTTGAAGGTATAAGTGTTTGATTTCAGACCTCATACCAAGGATCCTCCAGGTATAGAGGAAACTAATAAGGAAAAAATTAAAATACAATATGTATATCTTTGAAAAATATACCAAGTGCCAGGAAAAATGCACCAGGTGCCACAGGAACACAAAAAATGGCTGTGTGAAGTTATTGTGTGAGGAAAAAGGAGTATCATGGAATGTTTCTCAATGGAGAAATAGACTATATGAATCGTAATATATAAGTAAGAGTTAGTTGAAGAGATGAAAGGGCATTATGAGTCTTTCCCGAGAGGCATCTTGGTTTCTTTATAAAATAAGATTCCCAGTGGTCTAGAATACCTCTAAATATCCAGGTATGTGTGGATCTCTCGAGTAAATAATATTTGTTATCAAATTAGAATGTAATGATTCTTGGATATATAAAATGTTTTCACGTTAAATATGCACATACTTTTAAAAATGTTATCTCGCCAGTAATTTTTCTTTAGGGGAGATGACTTTTAAAAATTCACTAATACTTCTGGAGATAAATGAAAAGGCCTGATATAGTCAGTTTTAGTTATAGGGGGGAAAAAAGACCACGCTGGGGAGAAAAGATATAAATATTAACAAGAACTTCTTTCCCATTTTATTTAGGGAAGAAAATTATTTCAGAGCTTGGATATTTCTGAAAGACTAAAATTTTTGCTTACTTTGGGTAAGTGCCTTGCAATTGATTATTTTTCAACTATAATTATAATCTTTAGTAATTGTTAGTAATCGTGCACATTGAAGATATATTCTTCTGAAATAGTGAGGACAATAAAATATCCTCGCTTTGTTCAAGTTTCTAATGACGAGTGGTAATCATTGACTGGACAGCTTAAGAAGTGCCTTCTGAACCAGGCTCGGTGGCTCAGCCTGTAATCCCACACCTTGGGAGGCTGAGGTGAGTGAATTGCCTGAGCCCGCAGGTTCAAGACCCACCTGGACAACTTGGCGAGACCTCATCTCTACAATAAATCAAAAATTAGCCGGTTGTGGTAGCACATGCCTGTAGTTTCACCTACTCAGAAGGCTGAGGCGGAAGGATCGCCGGAGTCCGGGAGTCCGGTGGGTCGAGGCTGCGGTGGCTGGGAGCAGCCACTGCACTCAAGTCTGGGCAACAGAGTGAGACTCCAACTCAAAAAACAAAACAAAACAAGAAGTGCCTTCTGAAATATTATAGTGGAGTTTTCTTTATTGTCTAAGGAATTTTAACCTGGATGGAAATAACTGTAGCTTCATAATCTAGCCAAGTAAATAAACTTGTGAAATCACAATATGAGGATCCAAAACTGTGCTGTCTATATCATGACTCATGAATAATAACTCAGGAGAAATGTTTATTTTTTATTATTACAGGCTTACATATTTTTTACTATATGTAGAGCCAAACATTTGTAATACAAATTAATTTTTAAAATTCTGTAATCTACTTTAGAGTATAATTAGTAAGCATGTGTGCTAATTATGATTAAAAAAAACAATGATAGAGTACTTTACAAAAAAGTGACAGATTAGTGTCCAGGTCAAGAGAATTTATAAATATGGATATATCCATGAGAATATTAATAAATATTAATGAATTATAAATAAAATTGCATAAAATTTAACCATATTTACCATATTTAATTACAAAATTTGATAATATAGCTATTAAAGAGTCTTAGAGATTTCTTTTTTTATTTTTTTATTTTAAAATTGTGGGGTACGGTTAAGGGTTAGGTATACAAATATTCATTGTGCAGGTACCCTTGTTGATGAGCTGTGCCCCCCTTTCCCCAGACAGATATTGACTACCATTAATCCCACCTTCCTTCCTCTCCCTGCCCCCCCCATTTGATAATATAGCTATTAAAGAGTCTTAGAGATTTCTAAATGTGGTCAACAGACAACAAATTATACTCTAACTTCTCAGAAAAATGTGTGCACATCCTCCAAATTGGTATTGTAAGCATGAAAAAACAATAAAGCCTTCTTAAAAAGTTTGTATATGTGTGTGTGTGTGTATATATGCACACACACACATACATATACATTATATATTATATATACATATATGTATATTATATGTTGTGTGTGTGTGTGTGTGTGTATTCAGTTGTTTCTTGTAGACAATGGTATTGTTTCCAGGACCCCCACATATACCGAAATTCATGCATACCCAAGTCCCACAATTGGCTCTGTGAAATTCACATATACAAAAAGTCAGTTTTCATATCTGCAAATACTGTGTTTTTGGTGCATGTTTGGTTGAAACAATCTGAATAAGTAGACTCATGTAGTACAAACCCATGTTCAAAGTCAACTGTGGTCAGTGTTTATGTAGATATAAAGAGAGAATATCTTAACCTTCCTTCAATCACTTTTATAAAACTATATAAGCTGTTATCTTTTAGTATCTGAAAGATATTTAAATGTTTGAAATTCTTTATTTTTATCAACATACAAGGACATTTAACAAAATCGCAAGATTTTTAGTATTTCAAAATTCAAAACTGTATTATACCATTAAAAATTTTTTGATCAGAGCTTGTTTTCTGATTGGTCTGATTAGAAAAGCAGCATTTATTTATACAGTTTTTTCTATTTTATAGACTGCATAGATGACACTATAATAGTTCTGGCTGAAGAGCATGGTTGTCTGGATGTTATAAAGGTTTGTCATTAATCTGTATCTTAGTCTGTTTGTACTGTTCTAAAAAACTTATCCAAGGCTGGGTATTTTATAAAGAGCAGGACTGTATTTTCTCACAGTTCTGGAGGCTGGGAAGTCTGGGATTAAAGTGCCAAGAACAACAAAGGTTTCATTGTCTGACGAAGGCTGCATCCTCCTGGAGGTTGTGGAACAGTGTCCACACAAGGCCAAAGGGCAAGCTAGATGATTACTACTTGAAGCTTCTTTTTTAAGACTTGATCTCGTTTACTGGATGAAGAGCCCTTTATAACCTAATCACCTGTTAAAAGTCTTGCCTCTTAATACCATCACATTGGCCATTTAAACTATAGCAAACTGTGAATGAAAATTTGTTTATTTGCAGTAGCAAGCTGTTTTATGCTATGCTTATTTCTCTTTAGATATTTTTGCTTTTTAATAAAGTGAGTAGACTTGTATTAAGTACAAATAAAAACTTGTTAATAATCAAAGCCTTCTAGAATAGCAAACATATGAGTAAAATATATTTCTAAAATGAATCATTTAAAATAATTATTTTCTGTCTTCATTTACAAGGAGCTTCCTGAAACTGTGATAGATCTTTTGAAGAAGTGCCTCACCTTCCATCCTTCTAAAAGGTTGATATTATTAAGAGTTTGGTATTACATTGAGAACCTTTCCATATAAGCTGTTGACTTTTTTCTTTTTGTTTTAATACTAAAGGATTAAATAAAGATATTTTCATACATAAAATGTATAATTGACACCCATATCATAACTCTAAGTGATTGAAAAATTTCATTCTTTTTAATAAATGAAAAAATAACTGAACTTAAGCCATGGTCAGAAAACTGACATACTGGGGAATCCAAAAAAAAATGAAATTTTTAAATAAAAACTTGTGTGTTTATTCACACGTTTAAACTTCAGTCATCTTCAAAGTACTCTTCGCTTGATTCAATATACTTATTGAGACACTTTGTTCACTGCCCAAAACAGTTTTTGAACTTACCAATTTTGATGTGTTTTAGTGCTTCTGCCATTTTTTTTTCCACCTCTTCCATATCAGCAAAACGTTTTCCTTTGAGAATTTTTTTCATCCAGGGGAACAAAACAATGTCACTCAGAGAGAGATTGGGTGAATAGAGAGGATGGGGCACAGGGGTAATGCCACTTTTGGTCAAAAACTGCTGAACATTCAGTGCGGTAAATCATCCATCATGAAATAGGCAAATATGTTGAAAGAATCTCCAAAAAAATTTACTGAAGCTAATCACAGCCTTGTACCACAACGCCTGCTGGTACACTGAAGCCATTGGGTTTCTAGAACACTTAACCTAGTGGGAGAAGCCTGTACTAAAGAGAGCCCACCCTCCAAAAGATAATTCCATTTTTGGGGAGTCCCCCCTCGTATACCAAAAGAAGTTACTAGTTTATTTCCTAGCCTTCAAGTAGAAAATCAGCTAAACTATGGAATGTAGATATTCCTGGAACCAAAGATAATATCAGATAATTAGAATAAATTTGATGGCAATGTGTATTATAGCAATAATCTTAGATAAATGGTGAAGTAAACTAACAATTGCTTATAATATAAAAGGATTTCTTAGAAGCTTTATTCATTTATTTTCATTTCATGATGTCACTATTAGTCATATAGTTATTCCTAAACTCCTTAAGTATATATTGCTTGAAAATAATTTATTCTAATTTATTTTTAGAAAAATACCTTTATCAAGACTTGTTAGGAAGAGCGAAATGATAGTTTGTGGTGAATATGCCACATTAGAGTGAAGGGTAGGAAGAAAACCCAAAAGGAATAATCATCAGTTTGCTTGTTTATTATTTAACTAAGATTCAGTGAAGCAGGTGAATCCTAGTTAGGCTAAAAGTAAAAAAAGCGTATAAGATTTTATGGAATGTTTTTTTTATCGATCATGAGGTATAGAATGTACAACAAAAGTAAAAAAAAAAATCAGTATTCCCATTTGATTTTTATGTAAAAGCAGACATCTAAACTCTGCAAATGAGAGCTTTATTATTTTCTGTGCTAATGAGATATTTAAGACTTTTAACTATCCTTTTTAATGTGTGCCATTATTCTAGGAAAATTTTTATGACTTTTATTCTTGCTCTGTATTTTAAATGTGTTTCTCAAGGCCAACCCCAGATGAATTAATGAAGAACAAAGTGTTCAATGAAGTGTCACCTTTATATACTCCCTTTGCCAAACCAGCCAGTCTGTTTTCATCTTCTCTGAGATGTGGTGATTTAACTCTGCCTGAGGATATCAGTCAGCTGTGTAAAGGTAATGATCGAAAATAAATAGGTAAAAATATAAGCTTTATTTTTAATGGAAGTACCCTTATCCTAGTTTCAATTTTGAACTTATCAGTGATATATATTACATTAGTTGGATTTTATGGATAATTTTCTGGGAATTAAGAGATGATTCTGGAAGTTATTAACATACAGCTAATCTATCATTTTATCCTTTAAGTTACTAATATTCCATGTAATATATTTATAAATGGTGTGTAAAAATCATGTTATTCATAAGAAGTTCATAGCATTATATTCTCCATGTTAAAGAGAGTCTTAGCTTTTAGGTTTTTATTGTCGTGTGAAAAATGCAACTCTCAGAATGCATGTTATAGTGACACCAATAAGTTACTTTTATATTGAAAAGTTATGACATAAAGCAAGGTTTAAAATATTTACTAAACATATCTTCAAGTAACATCCATGCCAAGAGAAATGCAGACAGTCATTTATACAATCATTATTTTGAGTGAAGATCAATATGAACATAGCACAGTGGAAGCATAGCAGAAGGAGCATCTAATTCTGTCTGGGACATCAAGAAAAACTTTTCAGAAAAATCAGGCATTGCCTTTAGACATAAGGGATAGGACAGTTTGTGTTGGTTGCCTACCCAAATGCTGTTTTACTGTCATATTTCTTTCCCAGTATAGAGGATAAAAGTTCCAATTCTCTGTCTCAACTATAAGGGGTGAAAATGCAGATTTTCCTTTTTCTAGTTTCCCTTGCTTTAGGAAACTAAGCTTGTAAATTAGAGTTGGCTAATAGGAACCAAATGAAAGTCTGCTGGACATGAGTGTTTCTTCTAGGAAAAAATTGCTTTCTTAACAAGAAAGGTACTACAGCATAGGTTCATCACCTTTTTATCTTTTGACTGCAGGAAACAGTCTAGAATTTTTATAAGCTTGGGCCCCCAAGTATTCCTGTACTTATACTTTTTTTTTTTTTTTTTGAGTTGGAGTCTCACTCTGTCGCCCAGACTGGAGTGCAGCCTCACCTGCTGTGCTCCTGCGATCCTTCCGCCTCAGCCTTCCAAGTAGCCGGAATTACAGGCATGTGCTACCACGCCCGGCTGATTTTTTTTGATTTATAGTAGAGATGAGGTCTCGCTGCCCAGGCGGGTCTCGAACCCGCGGGCTCAGGCAATCCACTCACCTCAGCCTCCCAAAGGCGCGGGATTACAGGCTGAGCCACCGAGCCCGGCTTGTACTTATACTTTAGTTAATAGAGATGAACAAATGTCATTAATGTATAGGCCACTTCTAGTAGGGTATTATTTTCAGCCAAAAGCATTCAAATTGTTAGAAAAATTGAATAAGATTAATCTGTGAAACACGTCATATCTTTATATGAAAAAGGAAGTGCCCAACTCCAGCCTATTCTAACCATCCTGTTTTACAAGGCAAAGAAGTACTTGTGTGGATCCCAGTCCAGAGGCACAGGCTCACTAAAAGATTGAAACCTAATCATAGGACCAGCTATAGAACCTTGCTAATCTTGTCGGAGTTGGGTATTTCCTCTCTCCCAGGTGAATTAGGCAATATTACCCAAGCAAGTTATGCTCTAGCTAGTATCTCCTGAAAGGCAGGCCTTGTTAAAAACAGAGTGCTTGTCATATTTCAAAATTGTTTCTTTTCCTCCTCCTTCTGCTGATATTTACTGTGAAAACCTTGTCAAACTTCTGGAGGTAAAAAATCTCTAAAATGTAGGGATGCTGCCTATCACTGGAATACTGTCTATTACCTTGTTGAGTTTTTAACCTCTAGCAATTTGTTAATTATGGTTCAGGTTTGCATACCCCAGCACTGGTTCTTGTGAAATTTTCTACTCCTAAGTCTCTTTTCCAGTAAGCCATGACTTCCTGTATTCTCCTGTCTCTCCAGTGTTGAGGCAGAAGTTTTATGTCGTCACCTGTCTTACAGATATAAGAATTGTGAATTTTTTAGTCTGTTGAGCTCTTTACTTGCTGTTAGGATGGAGTAGAAACTTTTAAGCTCTAAGAGAACTCCAGGTCAGTATCCCTTATGAACATAGATGCAAAAATCCTAAACAAGATTCTAGCAAATCAGGTCCAAAAACACATCTCAAAAATCATCCACCATGACCAAGTAGGCTTCATCCCCAGGATGTAGGGCTGGTTCAATATTCGCAAGACCATAAATGTCATTAAGTACATGAACAGACGTAAAAACAAGAACCACATGATTATTTCAGATGCAGAAAAAAACTATTGATAAAATGCAGCATCCCTTCTTGATAAAAACCCTCAAACACCTAGGTATAAAAGGAACATACCTCAAAATTGTAAGCGCCATCTACGACAAACCCACAGCTAACATATTGCTAAATGGATAAAAACTAGAAACATTTCCCCTGAAAACTGGAACAAGACAAGGCTGCCCACTCTCACCCCTCTTATTAAATATTGTGTTGGAAGTCCTAGCTCAAGTAATTAGACAAGAAAAGGAAATTAGGGGTGCCCAAATAGGAAAAGACGAAGTCAGTTATCCCTCTTTGCTGATGATATGATCCTATACTTTGGAAATCTAAGAGAATCTGTCAAAAACTTGCTTGCACTGATAAAGGACTTTTGCAAAGTCTCAGGGTACAAAATAAATGTACAATACAGTCGCATTTCTATACACCAACAACAAGCAGGCAGAGACCCAAATAAAAAGCACAATTCCATTCACAATAGCCACCAAAAAATGGAATACCATGGCATCTTCCTAACCAAAGAAGTGAAAGACCTTTACAATGAAAATTAAAAAACACTGCTCAAAGAAATCCAAGAAGACACAAACAAATGGAAAAATATTGCATGCTCATGGATAGGAAGAATCAACATTGTTAAGATGTACATCCTACCAAAGGCAATCTACAGATTCAGTGCAGTACCCATTAAGTTACTAACATCATTCTTCTCAGACCTGGAAACAACAATACAGAAATTCATACGGAAACATAAACGACCATGAATAGCCAAAACAATCCTTAGCAACAGAAACAGAGCAGGAGGTGTTATACTTCCAGACTTCAAACTTTACTATAAGGCTAAGTAATCAAAACAGCCTGTTATTGGTACAAGAACAGGCATATAGACCAATGGAACAGGACAGAGATTCCCGAAGGAAAGCCTCAGTTCCTCAACCAACTCATCTTTGACAAAACCTCCAACAACAACCACTGGGGAGAGGAGAACCTATTCAGTAAATGGTGCTGGGAAAACTGGCTGACCACATGCAGAAGATTGAAACAGGACCCCTACCTATCACTATACACAAAAATTAACTCTAAATGGATCAAAGAACTAAACGTAAAACCTCAAACTGTAAGAACCTTAGAAAATGTGGGAGACACTCTTATGGAAGTTGTAACTGGCAGCCAATTCCCAAAGTGCCCAGGCCATAAGAGACAAGATAGACAAGTGGGACCTCATTAAACTGACAAGCTTCTGCAAAGCAAAAGAAACCATAGAGAGAGCAGGGAGACAGCCCACAGAATGGGAAAAAAAAATTTGCCAACTGTGTATCTGACAAGGGCCTAACAGCTAGGATCTACAAGGAACTCAACGTGCTGAAAAGAAAAAAACAAACAGCCCCTTTAAAAAGTGGGCAAAAGACATGAATAGACACTTCTCAAAAGAAGATATACGGGCAGCAAACAGACACATGAAAAAGTGCTCAGCCTCACTCATCATCAGAGAAATGCAAATCAAAACCACATTGAGATACCACCTAACCCCTGTAAGAATGGCCATCGTTAATAAAACAAACTTACAGCAGATGCTGGCAAGGATGTGGAGAAAAAGGAATGCTTCTACACTGCTGGTGGGAATGCAAACTAGTACAACCTCTTTGGAAGACAGTGTGGTGATTTCTGAAAGAACTAGAAATCGACCTTCCATAAGACCTATCAATTCCTCTATTGGGAATATACCAGGAGGAACTCAAATTATTCTACGAAAAATATACCTGCACACTTATATTTGTTGCAGCTCTATTCACAATTGCAAAAACACGGAACCAACCATGTTGCCCATTGAAGCTGGACTGCATTTTTTTAAAAGTGGTACATATACACAATGGAATATTATGCAGCCATAAAGAAGGACAAATATATGCAGCAAATTGGATGGATTTGGAGTTGATCATACTCAGTGATTTATCACAGAAACGAAGAACTGAGTTCTATATGTTCTCACTCATAAGGTGACCTTGAACAATTATAATGCTATAAGAAAGCGATTGGCAGTAGCAGAAAACTGTCAGGGGAAAGGGAGTGGGACTGGCAGTTGAGGGAAACTGCTGGGGGAGGGAGGGGCATACCTCATCAACAAGGGTACCTGCATGATCAATCTTTGTATACCTAACCCTGAATTGTACCCCACATCTTTATAATAAATACATAAATTAAAAAATAAAAATAAATTTTTTAAAGAAACTTTTAAGTTCCTTACAACTAGAAGACTATTTTTCAGTTTTTCACTTTTTTCAGAATGTCAGCTATCATTTTCTGTTGACTTTTAATTAAAACAGAAAATATAATCACTGTGATTCTTTTTAATTTGCCATTAATAGATATAGACAGTGATTACCTAGCAGAACGATCTATTGAAGAGGTTTACTACCTTTGGTGTTTGGCTGGAGGTGACTTGGAGAAAGAGCTTGTCAACAAGGAAATCATTCGATCCAAACCACCTATCTGCACACTCCCCAAGTAAGGAAAGAAAACTTCTCTTGGGGGGGGATCTGGTACTAACATTTTAAAAATTTGTTAATTTTTTATTTTTTGGTAGATAGCTTGATAATTAAAGCAATTGAATCAATTCCCTGCTTAATTGGCTGGAGTTTCTAATTGCAGAGTTCCTATCAATATTTTTTATTGTTTTAAATAAGTACTGTGTTTTTACAAATAATTTGCTTTATGATCTATTTGAAGTATGATTGGTATTTTGGAATATCTTGCAGTAATCAGTGTTACTGAAAAATTTACAAGTCAGAACAGTAATATTCAAGAGAATTAGCTTAAAAAACTAGGTTAGTGTGCTTATTAATGAAGAATGATATTTTGCTTTCAAATGTAGTTGTAAATGTAAATGAGTTCTGTGACCTCACTGTAAAAAGAGATCATGTTATAATATGCTGTAAATTAGACTAGAAGTTACCTAACTCTACAGCCCTAGAGCCAAAGTTGTCATTAATATTGTTATTCATACTCATTTGTAAAAATATGAATCTCAATTTTTTGAGCTTCTACCAATGCTTTTTATTTTTAATTTTAGGTGACTATAGAAATCATCTCATCATTTTTTTCTTCTCCTGTTAAACTTTGATATTAATTATTTGGATAGACCATTCATTTCTAATTTTTCTCTTAAACTGATTTTGAAATATTATCTTCAGTTATACCACTCACATTGAATTAAGTGGAAAATTAGAGAGAAGATGATGGAAATTCAAAGAAGTGGTTTGAAGGATATATCAATTCTTAAACGTAATTCTTAGAAATTCTAAACAAATTTGATTTATGTGCTATTCAGTAATTTTTCTCCTGTGAGATAACTATCCAGTGTGCTTTTTCTTCTTTTCTTTTATCATTTTCACCCATGTAAACTTTTCTCAGGAGTGCATTTGTATGTCAGGAAAGTCTTGAACGTTCATGAACAAAGAGTTGTAAATGACATCCTTATATTTCTGAAATACTTATACTTAAACACTGTATTCATATAAACTAAAAAGATATCTAAAAATTAGAATTTTTTGAAGAACTCTGAACCAGCAGTTATCTTTTTAAATTAAGCATCTAGTCTAAAATTTACGTCTTTCTTGATGATAGGATTAATGATTTAGAATATTTTTACTTTCTAAAAGAAAATCACTGTCTTTGTATGCTTATTTTTTAAATCTCTTTTCAGTTTTCTCTTTGAAGATGGTGAAAGCTTTGGACAAGGTCGAGATAGAAGTTCACTTTTAGATGCTACCACGGTGACATTGTCATTATGCCAGCTAAGAAATGTAAGAATGATATTTTGACAAATTTGATTCAGATCTCTTTATAAAAATAGTAAAACCTTATAGGTGCACACAAAGCCTTGTATTCCTCCCTGATTTCAAAAAATATGGAAGAACTTCTGTAAGATACATGCCCTAGAGGAGAATTGTTGGAAAATATCATCTGTACATCTTCAGCTTAAATATATATTGTCTGATTTTTCACAAAAATTGCTTATCAGTTTACCTTTCACCATCATCGGATAAGTGTTCTCATTTTTCCACTTGGTAACATTTTGTGTTATCAAATTAAAATTTATTTTTTGTTAATCTGATAGGAAATTATATATTTATTTATTTAAAAATATATATTTTATACTTTTTTTTTTTTTTTGAGTTGGAGTCTCACTCTGTCACCCAGACTGGAATGCAGTGGCACATTCACAGCCACCACAACCCTGACCTGCTGGGCTCAGGCGATCCTTCTGCCTCAGCCTTGTGAGTAGCTGGAACTATAGGTGTACACTACCACACCCAGCTTATTTTTTTGTTTCATGTAGTGACGCAGTCTCACCAAGTCGCCCAGGCTGGTCTCAAACTCCTGAGCTCAGGCAATCCTCTCACTTCGACTTCCCAAAGTGGTGGAATTACAGACTTGAGTCACCATGCCTGGCCATAAAATGATATTTTACTATAATACTAGTTTTTTTAATTCTCTGATTATAGTACAGTAGTACAGTTGTGAGTCTTTTCATATTTATTAGCAGTTTGTTCACCTCTTCTATGTATTACTAGTTTATATCTTTTGTCAGTTTTTCTGTTGAGTGATTTCTTACTGATTTGAGGACTTTTAGAAATATATTCCATTTATTGTGTCTGCTAACTGTATGTCGTGGAAATGTATTCTACTCTATGGCTTTTCCTTCAACTTTTAGATGTTGTCTTTCAATAACTAGGATTCTAAGTTGCTATCAGTATTTCCCTTTATAGTCAAATATATTTTATTTGATGTGTTTTGCTTGTTATGATTTACTTGAATTTATACCAAGGTTATAAGTATTATTCTGTAATGTTTCTTCTAAAAGACTGAATTTTTTCACATTTAATTCTTTAATCCATCTGGAATAAAGTTTTTTTATTAAATAGTAAGGAAGGTATTCAATATTACATTTCATTGATAAGAAACACTCACTTGTCTTAGTACTATATATTGGATAGTTTTCTCTTTGTCTTTTTTATTTGTAAACCAACTTTTTGGTTTATGCATGAATATGTTTCTGGGCTTTCATATTCTGATCAATTGGCTGTTTGTCTAATTTTATCCTATATCTCACCGCTTTAATCCATAGTTTAATGTGAGTTTTTGATGTCTATCAAGGGACGACCTTCAATTTTTTTGTCCTCTAAATGGAATAGGAGTTCTTTAATCTTGTTGTACTAACTTATTTTTATAATCATCTTATTGAGCTTTATAACAAAAGTTATAGGATTCTGATTGACATTGTACTGATTTTATAGGTTAATTTGTAGAGAATTTATATTTTTAAAATAAAAAGCCCCATTTCTTAACATGCTATAGAGATATCATTTATTCAAGTCTTATTTTATGTAACAGTTTCATTTTTAATGTCCATATCAGTTATCAGATATTTATTCCTAAGGTAACTTTTTGTTGCTCTTGCAAATAGAATGTATGAATATGACTTTTTTCCATTTTATTATGAAAATTTTCAGAGAAAAGTTGAAAAAATTTTACAGTGATAGGATCCACTGGCCCCTTTAGTTGATAGGATCCACTAGCCAAATTAGGCCACACCTATTTATTTACTTGTTATTTATGACTGCTTTTGTGCTACACTGACAGAATTGAGTAGTTGCAATAGAGGGAACGTGACCCACAAAACTAAAATATTTATTATCTGACCCTGTAATAGAAACAATTTGCTACTTTCTGACCTGTATTCTGTCGTTAACATTTTACATGCTTTATTACATGCCTCTCTATCCCTTCAGCCTTTCATCAACCCTTTTTATTTTTTATTATTGCATTTCAAAGTAAAATGAGGACATTACTGCAATTTGGTTTGCACATTAACTTGAGTTTAATATCTGTTTATGGTTCTTTTTGAGGCAAAATTTGCATAGAGTGAAATGCACAAATCTGAAGTCTGCCAGTAGATGAGTTTTTAAAAATACATCATTAATTTTAAAAAGTTATTCTAACTACTTTTTTGTGTATGATTAGCAACACAATTTTTTGTATGTGACTCTTGTATCAAGCAACATCGTTGATTCTATTCTTTTATTTAAATGCTATGTCTGTAGATTCTCTGGAGTTCTCCTTATAAATTAAGGTAGTGTTTTCTCTTCATTTCCAATTTTTACTCATCATTTTTATAAACCTCTATTAAACTTTTTAATAGAAACAGACATAATGCACATTACTGTCTCAGTTCTGATTTTAAAGGGATTACTTTTTATATTTCATCATTAGGTATGTTTGTTGTATTGAATTATGGAGGTCTCCTAGTCTTAATTTGCTATGAGTTTTTATTATGAATGGATATTAATTGTATTGAATGAAATTAAGACAGTCATATGCTTTTTCTTATTTATTATATTAATGTGTTTAATTATATTAATAGAGTTTTCCAATGTTGAACCATATTTATATTTCTGGAAAAAATCCAACCAAATCATATCAGGTTTTTCTTTTTTATACATTTGTGGTTTTATTTTTCTAGTGTTTTATTTAGAAATTTTGCCTCTTTGTTTCTATATGAAATGGGCTGTGAGTTTCTTTTTTTTTTACTATACCTGTCTGGTTTGTAATTGAGGCTATGCTTGTCTTCTAAAATGAATAGGAGAGTGTTACCTTTTTTCTATTTTCTGAAAGACTTTATATAAGATTACATATATCTATTTCTTGAATGTTTTATAGGAGTTAATTGTAAAGCCGTATTTTGGGGGCTTCTTCTTCCTATCCTGGGTGGATTTTTAGTCATTGCTTCTATCTGTTTAATAGTTAAAAGTCGTGGCCGGGCTCTGTGGCTCAACCTGTAATGCCAGCACTTTGGGAAGCCGAGGTGAATGGATTGCCTGAGCCCGAGGGTTTGAGACCAGCCCAGGCAACTTGGCGAGACCTTGTCTCTACAATAAAAAAAAAAAAACCAGGCATGGTAGCACGCACCAGTAGTTCCTGCTACTTGAAAGGCTGAGGTGGAAGGATTACTGGAGCCCAGCAGGTTGATGCTAGAATGACTGTGAGTGTGCCACTGCACTCCTGCCTGGGCAATGGAATGAGACTCCAAATAAAAAAAATAGTAATAATAATAATAGTTATAAATCTATTCAGGTTTCTGTTTTGTTTTTAGATTTTTTTTAATTTTTAGTTATGTGTTCTATGGCCATTCAGCTTGCTCTACTCGTAACATGCTGGTATCCCCATTTCTCATTTTTCTAGTCTCTGCTAAAATGCTACCTATTTGTGTGGCTCTTGTTGGCCATCCTATGTAACGTATCAATACTACACCTATCTTTTGTACTCTTTATCCTGTTTACCTTGTTTTGTTTTGTTTTTCTTCTTTTCATTTGATGCACTCTATATTTTCACCATAAGTAATAACTGAAAGAAGGATGAATTTCTCCTCAATTACTTTTCCTTATTATTTCAGGGCTTGCTAGTTTGTGAATGTTCCTTCTTGACAAAGGTATATTTCAGAAACTTTTATTTTTATTACTGATAATAACCTGGCTCAGTTGTTATATATTTGCAACTTTTTACTTGCTCAATCCTAAAAGATTGTTTCATTAGTTTAACAATTCTAGGTTGACAGTTATTTAATCTCTCAGCACTTTGTACTCCTTCACTCTTTTATGGCTTCTGTTGTTACTTTTGAGAAGTCAGCTTTAATTCTAATTATGTTTTGTAATAATTTTTAAATTTTTTTTCCTTTTAAGACACTTCTTTTTCTTATGTCCTATGTTTCATGAAAAAATAATCAAGATTGCTTTCTTCTTTAAGCTTCTTGGAGTTTGCTTTTTTCTAGTCAGTGATTTGTTTTGCAAAAATTTTTGTTAAGAAATTACAATTTGAAGTTTGTTGGAAATTCTCATGCTCTTTTCTGTTCCTTTGTAGGTTTTATCCCTTTCTTCCTCTGTTGTACATAATGTAATTCCAGAATCATATAGTATGTAGCCTTTTCTGATGAGATTATTTATTTCCTTAGCAAAATGCACTAAAGCTTTCCCCATGTCTTTTTATGACTTGAACATCATTTCCTTTTTAATTGCTGAATAATATTCTATTGTATGATGTACCACAGTTTCTTTGTGCATTTACCTCTTGAAGGACATCGTGGCTGCTTCAAATTTTTGGCACTTATGAATAAGACTGCTACAAAAAATTCATGTGCAGGTTTTTGCGTGGACATACATTTTCAACTCATTTGGGTAAATACTTAGGAGTGCAATTGCTATATTGTACGTTAGACTATTTTAGGATACTCCCAAACTGTCTTCCAAAGTTATTACACCATTTTGCATTCTCACCACAGTGAGGGAGAGTTTCTGTTTCTCCACATAATCAGTTTGTCAGTATCCACAAAGTACCTTGCTGAGATTTTGACTTTGGTTGTGTTGAATCTATAGATCAACTTGGGAAGAATTTACAGGTTAGGAATATTGAGCCTTCCTACCCCCACGAGCATGTACTATCTCTTTATTTACATTCTCATTAATTTCTTTCATCAGAGTTTTCTAGTTTTTCTCCCATAGATCTTGTGTACACTTTGTTAGATTTATACCTAAATATCTATGTTTTTAGTACTAATATAAGTGGTACTGTGTTTTTAATTTCAAATTCCAATTTTTTATTGCTTATATATAAAAAGCTATTGATGTTTCTATATTAATTATGTATTCTGCATCATTGGTATAATCACTAATTAGTTCCAGGAGATAATTTCTATTTTTTTGTCTTTTTGTTGTTGTTGCTGCTGAATTTGGGGGATTTTTACATAGGCTTTGGATTTTGTCAAATGCTTTCCTACATTTGCTGATATGATGATAGAATTTTCTTTAACTCATGGGTGGATGTGATAGATGTACATTAATTGATTTTTGAGTGTTGAACCAGTTTTGTATATCTGAAATAAAAGTCACTTTGGGTCATAGTGTATAATTTTCTTATGCATTATTTGGATTAAAATACTGTTTTATTGAGGACTTTTGTATCTATGATTATGAAAGGTATTATTCTGCAGTTTTCCTTTCTTGTAATGTTATTGTCTGTTTTGATATTATGGTAATACTATCCCCAGAGAGTGAGTTAGGAAGTGTTCTTTCTTATATTTTCTGAAAGAAATTATTTTAATTTCTTCCTTAAATACTTGATATTATTCACCAATGAACTTATCTGGGCCTGGGGCCTTCTGTTTAGGAAGATAATTAATTACTGATTCAATGTCTTAAATAGATATAGACCTATTCAGATTATCTGTTTTTCCTTGGGTGAGCTTTCGTAGATTATGTCTTTCAAGAATTGGCACATATCATATCATTATTGTCCTTCTCTTGAAGTCTGCTTTGTTTGAAATTAATATAACTATTTCACCTTTCTTTTGATGATTTTTTAGTGTGGAATATCTTTCTTCATCTCTTTTAATCTTTCTGTCTTCCTATTTAAAGTAGGTTTGTTGTAGACAACATATAGTTGGGCCTTGTTTTTGTATCTATACTATCTCAGTCTTTTAATTTGTGTATTTAGGTCATTTACATTTCAAGTGGTTATTGATAGTTTAAATTGATATCTACCATATAAAAATCGTTGCTCTTCACTGCTATTCCTGCTGTTCCTGTTTCTTTAATGCTTACTCTTTTTTTTTTTTCCATCTTGCCCTTTCGTGATGATGTGGGGCAGATCACCACCCAAAATTTTACTCTTTTTTTTTTTTGCTCTCTCTGGTTATAATTGAACATTTTACATGATTTCACTTTCTTTCCTCTCTTAGTATATCAATTATATGTCCCTTTTAAATTTTTTTAGAGTTTGCAATATACATTCTGAAGGCTAGGCCTAATCTCTCTAGTTAGTCTTTACTCAGTTCAGGTATTACCTTTTAATTGTTCTTACCAGGCATCTGTTTCTGGTAAGCTGTAATCATCTGTATTTGTCTGTCCTTCCAGTTTTGGGGACAGCATTCTGCCCTGATTCTGACAGATCTGAAGAGTTCTCAATGTTCAGTTTGTACTAATTTTTTTCTTGTTATGAGGGCAAGAGTGACAGCTTCTAAGCTGTTTTCATTTTGGATAAGAAACTGGCAGCTCTAGCCTTTTTTCTTTTAATCATTTATAGCCAAGGCTTAAATAGGTTTTTTTCCTCTATGCTAGCAGTCCCCACAGTTCTTCACTTTACTTCAGCAGGGTCTTCCCCAGTCTGGCTGCTTGTTATACAGATGCCCAAGCCTGTGTCCCGTTATGCTCAAAATCCCCAGACCACAGTTATTGCTGTACTTTAGTGTTAGACTACCTCCTTTCTCTCTAGGCACAGTTTTGTGTCTGGTATCCCTGCATTTTTCTTACTTTTTTAGACTTATCCAACTCCTTAATATTTTATATGTTTTGTTGTAGGAGAATATTAAAATCTCCTGTCTACCATAATACCATCAACAGAAAATTAAAATGTATAATCTTTACTATATAACACTTTGTATTTATAATTTGAAAGAAAGAATAAAGTAACAAGAAATAATACAAAGCAGCAAACAATAAATTACATCAAAAATACATTATTTCAATTGATTTTGTTTTGCTCTTCATTCATTTCTTCAATTTAAATATAATCCAAGTTAAATGAATCCAAAGCTTCAGTTCTACTGTCTCAATTCTTTTATAGTTCTATTGTGAAATTTAAAATAGTTTCTTCCATAATTATTAGGAAATGTTAATTTTATATACCTTAAAACAACATGAAAACCAAATAATAACTTAGGTGTTTCTATATAGTCACCTTTTTTTTATACTTAACATGCTAAAAAAAAAAGTGCTAAAAAATTTAGCATATTAGGGAGAAACAGAAAGTATATTTATTAAATAATATCTCTGACATTAGAATACTAAAAGACAACCTTTAAAGATGTGTGCATTTAAGATGCTGGCAAGGATGTGGAGAAAAGGGAATGCTTCTATACTGTTGGTGGGAAGGCAAACTAGTTCAACCTCTATGGAAAACAGTGTGATGATTCCTAAAATAACTAGAAAGTGACCATCCATATGACCCAGCAATCTCCTTTCTGGGAATATATGCAGAGAAAATTAAATCACAGCCGGGCTTGGTGGCTCAGCCTGTAATCCCGTGCCTTTGGGAGGCTGAGGTGAGTGGATTGCTTGAGCCCATGGGTTCGAGACCCGCCTGGGCAGCGAGACCTCATCTCTACAATAAATCAAAAAATCAGCCGGGCGTGGTAGCACATGCCTGTAATTCCGGCTACTTGGAAGGCTGAGGCGGAAGGATCGCCAGAGCCCAGCAGATCGAGGCTGTGGTGGCGAGGAGCGGCCACTGCACTCCAGTCTGGGTGACAGAGTGAGACTCCAACTCAAAAAAAAAAAAGAAAAAGAAAATTAAATCACTCTACAAAAAAGATACCTGCACACTCATTTTTATTGTATCACCATTCACAATAGCAAAAGCATGGAACCAACCATGCTGCCCATTGAAACTAGACTGGATAAAAACAAAAGTGGTACATATACATGATGGAATATTATGCAACCATAAAGGACAAACATATGGACTGCATAGCAACTCAGATGGATTTAGAGTCTATAGTACTCAGTGATCTGTCACAGAAACAAAGAACTGAGTACTACTTGTTCTCACTCATAAATGGACCCTGAACATTTTCCATATAAGAAAGGGATTGGCAGTAGTGGGACACTTCCAGGAGAGGGAGGGGGAACAAATAACATCAATAGGAGTACTTGATCCCAAACCAGGTGAAATGGGGACCAAAGGGAGTCTCAAACTTTACCTATACAATGACCACTTACATACCTAAATCTGAATTATACCCCACATATTTAAAATGAAAAATTTTTTTTAAAAATGTGTGTATTTTCAAAAGCCTGAGGTTTACTGAAATAGTATATGTGCATAACACATCAATTTTTAGAGAAGAGCCAGGCATAAATTTAGTATTGGCCAAAGTCTCAGTTTTAGGTAAAAGATTTTCTATTTTAAAATTATAAGAGTAATTTACATGGATGCACAATGACTCTGATCAACACAAGATCATTACCTGCCATACACACTGCTTGAGCTTCTGTGTCAATTCTCATAGGAACAGATACTCTGCTTCAAGTTCGAAATTGAAGAGCAGAGCAGCAGGCAAAGATAGCATTAACTCTAATCACTCTGCTTAGGATATGGCTAAGATTTTACTTTACTATTGCCTGCCTGTGTGTGTTTTTGAAGATGCCTATAATTCTAGTGATATTATTAGGAGCAGTATTTATGATAAAGACTTTCTGTAGAAATCATTAATTGAATTCTGTCAGTTGTTTTATTAGTTGTTTGAGTCATGCATGTTCAAAGTATAGTGTGAGAAATTCTTTTGAATCATTTTTCTGGCACCTTTCCTTTTTACTTAGTTTACATTATACTGTGGCAGGATGCGGCAAATGCTCAAATATATTTCTTGTATGATTGAGTGAATAAACACAGAAACACATGTAGCTACTTCGGGATCAGCAGTTGGCCTCATGGCAATCACCTGGGATGACAAAATGTCTCCCACTAACCCTGTGGCAGGAAGGGGGGTTGGTAGCAGTTAAAGGTATTTCCTTTTGAAAGGCAGGTTTTGTTTAAGAAAGGCCAAATGGCCCAGAGACTGGCCATTTCATGGAAAAGCAAAAGAGTAACTAATTCACAGACTTATCCAAAACCCCTCCTCTGAAGTTGATGGTTTACAACCCAGCAGTTCCTGAAAAACCATTTGTTCTTTGAAAAATCTGATTTTTCTGAGTACAACCTTGTAAGATTCCAAAGGAAATATGTAATCACTCAACATGACCCCCTCCCTTACCAAACAAGGGTGTAAGACCACACTTTTCCTGTCCTGGGGTGCTCGATTTGGACGCATCAGACCCTCGGGCCCACTGGGATGGCCAGTATAATAAAGTACCACTTCCTATAATAGTCTCGGTGACACGATCTCTCTATTTTTCCTGCTACAATACCTAAGCAAAAGTAAATCTGACTTGGGTTATTCATTAATAAATATATGTTAGAGCTTGGATAGGGTGAGGGTGGATGGATGGATGCAGAAGCGAGGAGAGGCGCAGCACTGTTGGAGCTGGCAGGCCAGAGGTGGGGGCCAGTAACCCAGGGATCCGAGTACTACAAAGATTTATAACACAAATAGACAAAAAAAGAAAAGTTTATTAAAAGTAAATTAGAGAGAGAATGAGAAAGGAGAGAGAAGATTCACCTCCCCGAGGTGGGGGACGGGGCCAAAGCCAGGAAGCTTGGCAACAGCCATAGCTTAAAGAGCACATGGCCACACCAGAGTCTAGCCAGGCAATGGCTGCTGGTTGCTTGTGGCTGAATCCTTTTAACCATTCCCCTAGATAGGAGAAGATCATTAATGTGATTGGGTGGTGGTCTGCTCTTCTTTGCAGGCAAGTGCAGGTACTGACATCAGGTGATGGACAGCAGGCAGATAGGGGGTTAGTCACATGATTGCTGCCATGGTGGGGTTTATTTGTGTTACATAGGTCACAAAGGGCTGATTAGGTTAAGGGGAGAGGTCCTGCAAAAGACTTCTTAGACATTTGCACTTCATAAACTCAGACATTTGCAACTGGCAAACTCACAAAAAAGTAATCATACAAGGTGATTGTATTATTACTTTCATGACTTTGACCAGCCAAAGGATGATCTTTGATCTTCTGCCTTGATAAGAAACCTAAAAGTTTACTAGAGATTTTTATGCTAAACAATGAATTGAAAGGTTAGGCTGTCCTGGTCTTGCATCTAATGGAGATTTGCCAAGCGGGGATGGGATAGGCTGCTGCTTGTTCTACAGAAGAATATCTGAAGACTTTCTAATGGTTATACTGAGGCAAAAAGACTAAACTAAGAATAAGCTAAGTTTTTTCTAGGTTTCTATAGGTACTACCTTTCAATATATATTTATAAAGGATACCTCTTTTTAATCATCTTTCTTCATATAACTTAAAAATATTTTATCCATTTAAGCGGTTTTATACTAATATTAGTAATTCTGAATTGTATTTGGAAAAATATCATAAGTGTCTTAACATTTATGAGTGATAAAAAACAAGAAACGAGAAGTTATTTTTTACAGCCAAATCTTAATCAGTTGGTATGTTTGCATGTTTATCATAAGAACTAACCTTCAGATTCTATTTTATACTTTTCCTAGTACCTTTATTTTTTTAGCATTGCTTTTCCTTTTAAATACAGATCAGTGTTACTGCCTATGATGTTTATGCATAAATATTTTCTCTTTAAATTTACAGAGATTAAAAGATGTTGGTGGAGAAACATTTTACCCATTACTTGAAGATGAGTGAGTATATACAGTCTCATTTTCTATTTTTATTTTCTATTTATATTAGATTTATAAGACGTTCATATATGTGTTTTTAAAAGTGTTTCCTAAATAGAACATAAAAGCAAATGTATTACAAATGTTATTACAATTTTTTACCTTTTGATAACTTTTTTTTTGCTTTTGTTTTTTCTTTATAGCCAATCTAATTTACCTCATTCAAACAGCAATAATGAGTTGTCTGCAGCTGCCACTCTCCCTTTAATCATCAGAGAGAGGGACACAGAGTACCAACTAAATAGAATTATTCTCTTTGACAGACTACTAAAGGTAGGGATTCTCAAGTATAAAGTTAACAATAGCCCATATACAATTATTTTTGTTGTTGTTGCTAATTCTTACAGAATCTTGAATTTATGAGAAGTCTGTCTTATAACCTCTTTTCCGATTAAGAAATGTATATTAAAGAAAACATCTCTAAATAAAAGTACAACTTAACTAGAGTAGACTACTTTAGACAAGAACAAAACAAATACATAAAGGGCCTAGGTGGACACACTAACATTTACTGACCATCTACTGATTGCCAACCACCATACTTAGGACTCCATGTGTGTTACACAGATAATAGGCATAACCATGGTGAAAGGGAGATGCAGTATCCATATTGCCCAGATGAGGAAACTTCCCAGGTCATGCAGGTAGGAACAGGTGGGAGTCAGCACCCAAACACAGGTTTATCTATTCCTACATAATCCAAAGAAAGAATACGGTATACAGAAATTATAAAGCATTAGTCATCTTTACTTAAAAGTGGGCTGCTTTTAAGAAAGTACTTTGAGCCAGGCTCGGTGGCTCAGCCTGTAATCCCACACCTTTGGGAGGCTGAGGTGAGTGGATTGCCTGAACCCACGGGTTCGAAACCTGCCTGGGCAACTTGGTTGAGACTTCATCTCCATAATAAAACAAAAAATTAGCTGGGCGTGGTAGCACACGCCTGTAGTTCCAGCTACTTGGAAAGCTGAGGCGGAAGGATTCCTGGAGCCCAGTAGGTCAAGGCTACAGTGGCCACTCCTCCAGTCTGGGTGAGTGAGGCTCCAACGCAAAAAAAAAAAAAAAAAGTACTTTGCAGAATTTGGTAACTGAATAAGGCAAGTGACAGATCAAGGAAATTAAAATGCACTGTTGAAACAAGGAGCTTGTAAAAAATAGTGTTGCATTGTGGGGGTTTGTTCTGGTTTTGTGTAACAAGGCATTAAAAATGAATTAAAAATCAAAAAAAATTTTTAAATAATGTCATGTTCTTAGTAAGTAAAATTAAAAAATAAAAACAAGGTGCAGTAATAAATGCAAAAACATGTTGGACAAAAGATTAATATCTTTTTTTAAAGGAGACATAAAAAGAACCAATATTGAAACAGGGACCTGGATAAAGTATATAATATAATTAGTCAGTAAATCTACTCAAATAATCCTTACTAGGAATGAAAAAAAAATACAAATTAAAATTAAAATAGGTGCTCGCTTCGGCAGCACAGATACTAAAAAAAAAAAAATTTAAAATAGGAGTGTTTTTGCATATTGAGTTAGCAAAATGATCAAAGGTACACTGAGATTGGACTGTCATTCTTTTGAAATGAATGTGAATTGACTTAAACATTTTATAAAATAATTTTAATGTATATATTAAGAACCTTAACATCTTTGTCCTTTGTCCTGATAATTCTCTTCTAGAAAGCGCTCCTAAAATGCAAATATATTAAAGGACAAATTTATATGCAAGCTATCGAATAGCCATAGTAATAACTTATAGCCATTGAACACTTTCTCTATCACCACATTTTTTCAAAGTGCTTTACAAACATCTTAATTAACCCATAAGAGGCTGGTACTATCACCTTCCATATGACTCATTCAGAATTCTCCCAAAGCACAAGATAGAGAAGAAGAATTGAAAAACAGGTAGACTTAGATCCTTTTTTGGATTATATTATACAATATAATATAATATTATATATATATATATATATATATATATATATATATATATATATATATAGTTTTGCAGGGTGTTAGGAATTCTTTTCTCTGCTTATTTGTATATATTGATATAACGTCAGACACAGTAATTATAGATATTCTGAAATGCATTGCAAGTCACTTCAACTTGATCATTAATATATTCAGAACTATCCAGACTGAAAGATGGCACTTGGTAATCTGAGGCATTTTTCAATTTTTTTTTCATATCATAGGCTTATCCATATAAAAAAAATCAAATCTGGAAAGAAGCAAGAATTGATATTCCTCCTCTTATGAGGGGTTTAACCTGGGCTGCTCTTCTGGGAGTTGAGGTAAGGAAGGAAAAAAAGAGGACTAGACACTAATTAATTATGCTAAGAAAGGATGAAGGATAGTGTTTTCTAAATATATATATTTTAAGTTATTAGAAATAATAGTAAAATATACATGTTAGACTATTTGACAATTTTAAATAGCAGGAGTACAGAAAAAGAATAGAATAGAATGATATAATTGAAAGTTGTTAGATTTGATGCTGTTTAATATTTCATTTAATAAACTATCACAGAAAATGTCTTGATTATTAATTTTAAAATCAGAATATTATAAGAATATATATTAATTATAAGTGGATAGTCCTGTTTGTAAATTATGCTCATTCTGTAATGTGATTACCTATTTATAAGTGGTTCTGTCTGAGGTTGGAGAAATCTTTCAATCCAGTTTTTGCCTTGTCAAAATCACTAACATAATTTTGTTTTTTTGGTCACACCTATTCAACCTTGACCATGCTGCCTAGACAAATAGCTACTTTGTCTTCTACCTAAAGAAGTTTCTATTATCTGTGGCTGTGCGAAAGGAAAAGTGACATAATATTATTAGGGTGGCTTGCGGTACTAACAGAGAACTTTGATGACAACAGTTATGATAATGGGACTGATCCTTGCCAGATTTCTTCATTTTTCTGTCAGTTTCTTTGTCATCCTCTCTTCCTGTGTTCTCTTACAGACACTTATCATCCTTTATTTTAAAAATTCACTCAACTATTTTAACTCATTTCAACATTCTGTTGAAAGAATTTCCCTTTTTTCTTCTTGATTTCCTTGATGAGCATCTACAAATATCTTTGAGTTTAGATGGTTACTTAACAAGAATACCTGTTGTTCCATGCCATACATTAATCATTGGAATTGCATAATCATATAATGCTAAAGTCCAAGAGGACTTTGGTATCAGGCTATCCAACTCTCTCATTAAATGGACATCCTAAAGAAGTTGATATAGCAAATAATGTCAGAGTTTGAATCCCAATTTGTCATTCTTTCTATACCGCGATGATACAATAAAGAATATTATTAAAATAATAAGGATATTATAATATTATATGAGTATGTTTATATAAATAATATATGACTTATAATTTAATATTAAATTATATTCATATGAAATTAATTAAAAACATTTTCATACTTGTTCCTGTAGAACGTGACCAAAATTTGAAGACCAAGTATTCCTTTTGTAACAGTATAACTGAAAACTGTAAATGACCCTTTAATCCCCAATAATTCTATAATTACATTTTATCTATTGTTTATCCAGAAATTCTGTTACCTGGTGCTGAACTACTAGCCCTCTGAACAATTGTATTTTTACTTTGACTTCTAGCTTTAACGGAAAACTCATATAGGACCATCTCCTTAATTTTATTTTTTATTACAGTTGCTTTTTATGTGATCAAAGTAAATAGAGATAACATGCTGTGTTGTAGGGGCTGGGAAGCTGGCTAAGTGTATTCACTAGCTAAGTCACTCATCTAAGACATTTACCTTCTGATGTATATGATTTAAAGGTCTGCCTCAGCAAAATGGTAAATTGTCACTTATCACAGACCTTCATCACAAATTTTCAAAAATGTAGGGGATTTCTCTTAAGTTTAGGAATACCTTGGGTTTGAATGTGCCTATTTATAGTTGGGTAGATTTTAAGAGATAGTTATTTATAAAAAATAGATTTTTCTATATTAAAGATATGTTGATTTAATGTATCTTCTCTTTTTTTTTGCAGGGAGCTATTAATGACAAGTACAATGCAATTGATAAAGACACTCCTATTCCTACTGATAGACAAGTATGACTTAGATTTTTTTTAAAGCAACCTAAGATAATTCTGCAAAACCTTTCAATTTCAGGAAGGTGTGAGGAATTTTCTTTCTTACATTGTGAATATTCAGTCACTGTCATATACGTATGGTGTTAGAGAACGCATTACTCTTATCCTCCTGAATTACTGAATTAGACTAATACTATAAAGGACTTTAGGTCAAGTTACTTTTTAAAAATAATTTCTTCATCTGAAAACTTTTCCCTTTATTTAGACGAGGTTGTAAAGGAAGATATTTCTGAGGACTACATTAATACACACCTTTTCAAAAAAAATGTTCTTTTCTTCTGTATACATACAACTTCTTTGATGTTTCCAGAAGATCAGTAAAAAATTCAAAAACTTTAGACACCAGGGTTATAAAGGTGGTCTATTCTAAGAGTCATAGTACAGTCTCTCTTCTTCCTTATTTATATAAGGGTTAAGGGTTTTGGTAATTATTATTCTATTACAATTTCACCTTACTGTTTTGCAATATTAACAGATTGAAGTGGATATTCCTCGCTGTCATCAATATGATGAACTGTTATCATCACCAGAAGGTCATGCAAAATTTAGACGTGTATTAAAAGCCTGGGTAGTATCTCATCCTGATCTTGTGTATTGGCAAGGTAAGTTTTTAGTTATTAAGACTCTTGTAGTCTTAATGACAAGTAGCTTAATGCATGATTGACAGATTTTAAAATTAAAACAAAATATCAAAGCATCTTTGGTTTTGGAAAAAGTCAATATGACTCAGCCTGTAATCCCTCGCTTTGGGAGGCTGAGTTGAGTGGATTGCCTGAGCCTGCGGGTTCGAGACCCACCTGGGCAACTTGGTGAGACCTCATGTCTACAATAAATCAAAAAATTAGCCGGTCATGGAGGCATGTGCCTGTAATTCCAACTACTTGGAAGGTTGAGGTGGAAGGATCCCTGGAGCCCAGCACATCAAGGCTGCGGTGGCCGGGAGTAGCCACTGCACTCCAGTCTGGGCGACAGAGTGAAACTCATATGAGGACTCTTAAAAAAAAAAACCTTGTCTAAATGTCTAGTACATATCATTTAAATGCATGACATTTAAAATGAAACAACTTGCCATCATGTTGATTAGGAAAGCAGAAAGAATATTTGAATATACTGTCATCTTTGTGGATACATTTTTTTTAATGCTTATGCAATAGTTTAATAATTTTGAGCTAGTTGAGATTCTTATGGTTAATGATTTCTAATATGTGCTTATCATGGCTATTAAAAATTAAAAAACAGGATATCACTGTAAACTCATTTTATTTACTGTCTTTTTTTCCCTAGTATCTTAATGTTGAGATCCTTGATTTGGGGCTTTTGCCATTATTCTTTTTGTGGTCATTAAGTCATGAATTGAAAATCCCCAACCAGCCCTATTTTTTAATGCATTGTTATGAGCAGCTGTTTTTATATCTCAATTCTTTATTTCTTACTGGCCATACCAAAATAAAGCTATGATTTTTTCATAGTTCTGTGTATTTTAGCATTATGCTATAATCTTCCTAACAATTATAGGTAAATTTATGTGCATTATTTCAACATAGCAACGTAGGCAAAGCTTTATTACAGATCAAAGAAATATGTCGTGTATTTGTATTTGATTTCAATACTCTTAAAGTATTTTTTTTGTAATGTTAAAGAAAAAAACATATAAGACAAATCTTCATCTCCTAGATGAGAAAACATGCCTGAAGATGTTTAAGTAATTGCCAAGATCACACAATGAAGGTTAGAGATGGTACAATATTCAAAGCATTCTAAGATTCTTACATTTTCTATTACTGTATATGTCTTTTCAACTCATATTAATATTGATAATAAAAATAACTGATTTGTATTGGACACTGTCATTTACTCCTCCCAATAACTCATGAAAGTAATACATTTCTGAATGAAGACTTAATAATCTATTTGGAGGTGATACAAAGAACTGAATAATATATACATCTACAGTTATACTAGGTTATATTTATTTGACTTCTTTCTCCCAACCCCTCTGCATTAGGTCTTGACTCTCTTTGTGCTCCATTCCTGTATCTAAATTTCAATAATGAAGGTAAACCTCTTTAATATTTAAATAATCATTCTGCATATTACTGTTAAATATTTTATTAAAACATGAAAGTTTTTGTTTTTTGTTTTAAAGTTCTTGGTAGATTTTTTATGAAGTAATCTATTAGACTCATTTTGGAAATGTGAAGGAATAATTTATACTGGAGAGATTCAGTTATGATCAGCCTATAACCTATATTTGGTGGGAATTTGATTATTCTCAGTACATTTGCCTACTTTGATGACTATTTTTATGGAACTATGAAGAAAATTCTGACTTCTTTAAAAATTAATTTTAGTCTACATCTGCTTTCTAAAGAATTTATAAAGAAATCAATATTGTCTGCATTTTTCTCCAAAGGCTGTCATTTCAAATACCACTTCCTTAATGAAAACTTTTCTTATTCTCTTTTCTGAGCCCATATAGCACATTGTATTTCAGATAATTTTTCTTGTGTCTGTCTTATATTCTAGGTACTTACACACTAATGTTGTCATCTTTTCTTTTAGCAGTTTTCTTTTAATGAGAGATGTTTTGTTTTCTTCCCCTCTGCTATAACTTTTTTATAATAGGTTTTTCACTATATATTTATCAAATTCAAGTGACTTAAATCCCAAATTCCTGATACCATATATAGAGCATGTTACTATATATAGCTTCAATGTCTAGATGCCTTATCTCAGAATCTTTATCTTTTCAAATTTTATTTCATGTCAGAATTTGCATAGATTTCTGGAATTCAATAGAGATAGCATAATCTCAGAGAACTGAAATTTCACTATTTGAATGCTTTTAAAAACTGCATTGTTCTTGAAATCCTCACTTATTAGTCTAGACCAGACTTTTTGCTTTATTTAGTTGGGCATAGCCAATTTTCAGACAAGAATACTAAAGGGTCTGTGTTTTAAAATACAGATGATAGCCAGGCTCGGTGGCTCAGCCTGTAATCCCAGCACTTTGGGAGGCCGAGGTGAGTGGATTGTCTGAGCTCGTGGGTTCAAGACCCACCCAGGCATCTTGGTGAGACCTCGTCTCTACAGTAAATCAAAAATTAACTGGGTGTGGTAGCACGCGCCTATAATTCCAGCTCCTTGGAAGGCTAAGGCGGAAGGATCACCAGAGCCCAGCAGGTCGAGGCTGCGCTGGCTGGGAACGTGCCACTGCACTCCAATCGGGGTGACAGAGAGACTCCAACTCAAAAAAATAAAATAAAATAAAATAAATAAAATACAGGTTATAACTAGTATTCTTATATCTAAAGTTCACAGACACTTGTTTGCATCAGCAGTAATTAAGGATCGTATTTAAGGATGAGTAAATAATTGTCATGTTTAGAAATTTAAAAAAACAAAGTTTGGGTAATAAACATTTTTGTTATTGTGTAATAACAATTGCAGAGTTTGAAACTGAATTTGCTTTTCTTTTTTTTGTCTCTTTGTGTTCAAAATATTTTTCATTTTGAAGCAAAAAGGCTTTTCCCCCCTTTATTTTGTGTTTCTAGCACTTATTATCATAACTATTGTTTAGTAATAGACTCAGGGAATGTGTGCTAAGTAAGTGATTTATTGCTGGTTGTTATTCTATTAACTAATTTTTACATGCCTTTGCTTTATTCATTCTTAGCCTTGGCTTATGCGTGTATGTCTGCTTTTATTCCCAAATACCTGTATAACTTCTTCTTAAAAGACAACTCACATGTAATACAAGGTAAGCAAATGTCTTTCCTTGTCTTTTTAAAGGGAAAATATTTATGTCTAAAGTAACCAATGCTCGTTTAAATTTATGATTTTGACCCAATAAAACACGGTGATGGTCTATCCACTGAAACCCACAAAAAGAAATTAGGATATTTATTCTTTTCTCCAAGTCCTCAAATAGTTATGGTATTTTTCTAATGAATATGTGGTATCTGATCTCAATTCTAACAAGTAAAAGCACACTAGTTCAAAAAAATAAGACTGCTGTTTGTGTCTCACAAATAACGTTGCTCACAAAAATCTTCACCATGGAGCAAACCCATTGTGAATTAGTAAAAACTTTAAACATCGTTTATTGTGAAAGTAAAATATTAAAAAGTACTTGTCATTGATTCATCCCTATGCTTCCACACTAAAAGTATACTACCATTTTCTACTGCTTTCCTAAAGCATACCTCCTCCTTAGAGTCCAGCTCATAGAACAACTTGTTTCCAAATTCATTCAGGATGACTTCAGTCACATTCAAACTTATAATTTTCTGTGTTCTGTTTTGTAAGTAATTTAAGAAAAGTTAAAAAATATGCACTTTTGAATGGGATAAATGCTTCATAATTAAGCTTCATTACTTATTGTGTAATCTTATATAAATAAAATTCTCCAGTTATCATTTTCCTCATATCTGCAATAAAAAGATTGTTGAAAAGATTAAGCATGATAAATTTTTTATATACCTAATACATAGAAACATTCAGTAAATGTTCTTATTTATTTCTTTATGTTGTTACTATTATTACTGTTTTTTGCTAGTGTCATTATCACCATGACATTATGTTTTATGTCTTTTCAGAAAGATTCTAGATATTTTAAGGGCAGGGAATTTTCTTGCAGTTTTTTATTATTTTAGATCAGACTCAAAGCTATTCTGTGTCCCATTTACCATTTTTATGACACGTGTCAAATATTCTCTTGATTTAGAGATGGAGTCTCACTCTGTCGCCCAGACTGGAGTGCAGTGGCCACTCCCGGCCACTGCAGCCTCGGCCTGCTGGGCTCCAGCGATCCTTCCGCCTCAGCCTTCCAAGTAGCTGGAACTATAGGCGTGCGCTACCATGCCCGGCTAATTTTTTTTTATTTATTGTAGAAATGAAGTCTCGCCAAGTTGCCCAGGCGGGTCTCAAACCCGCGGGCTAAGGCAATCCACTCACCTTGGCCTCCCAAAGTGCTGGGTTTACAGGCTGAGCCACCGAGCCGGCCGATTTAGAGATTTTACCTATACATTATTCATTCTACTTAATTTTAAACAACTTGAAGCTGGTGCTGTGTTTTATTTATATTCACATTTATGTTTATGTTATTATAGTTTGATATGATTCACTCAGTTTGAATAAATTAAGTGTGGAAACTAGAGTCTATGATTTATTAAAAATTCTGAGAAAGCAAGATCTCAGTAATAACTCTACTTGCTTAGAAATGAATACAAGATTAGAGTATCAAAGTTGACCTGATATGTAATATAATGGGGAAATAATTAGAAAAGATGCAGAAAGGAAAATATGAACAAAAAAGGTAAAGCTTAAAGTAGGAGAACGAAAAAAGTATGTATAAATAACTTAGTACATAAAAACATTTTTTGAGCATCATTTACATTGGAGTATAGAGAAACAGATTTAAAACTTACCAAGAAAAAATTTGTGTTTAAAAGCAAATTAAGTCATGTGCTTCATTAATATATCTCTTTGTGACTACAATGTAGATAGGTGTTAAATTGAAATAATGATCCAGTGTCTCTATGTTAGTTTTGAAATGTTAACTCTATTGAAATATTTGTATTTTTTTTTGCCTTTTTAAATAATGCTTAATAACAAGGGAAGATATTCAGAATACAATATTGAGAAGAAAGCAAACTACAAAAAGATGTGCAATGTGGCCCACATTGTGTAAAGCTATATTTATTTATTTATTTCTAGTTTTTATATTTTATTTTAATAATGTGGGGTACAATTCAGGATAAGGTATACAAGTCGTCATCATACAGGTATAGTTTGGGACTCCCTTTGGCCTTCACTTTACCTCGTTTGAAGTCAGATACCCTTACTGATGCTGTGCCCCCCCCATCCTGGAAGTAACTTGCTACTGCCAATCCCTTTCTTTTTCTTTTCTTTTTGTTTTTGTTTTTTTGAGTTGGAGTCTCACTCTGTCGCCCAGACTGGAGTGCAGTGGCCGCTCCCGGCCACCGCAGCCTCGCCTGCTGGGCTCCGGCGATCCTTCCCCCTCAGCCTTCCCAGTAGCCGGAATTACAGGCATGCGCTACCATGCCCGGCTGATTGTTTTGTTTTGTTTTGTTTTTTATTGTAGAGATGAGATCTCGCTGCCCAGGCGGGTCTCGAACCCGCGGGCTCAGGCAGTTCACTCACCTCAGCCTCCCAAAGGCGCGGGATTACAGGCTGAGCCACTGAGCCTGGCTCAATCCCTTTCTTATAGTATTATAGTCAGGGTCCACTTATGAGTGAGAACATATACTTTGTTCTTTGTTTCTCTGATAGATCACTGAGTATGATAGCCTTTAAATCCATCCAAGTTGCTGCGAAGTCCATGTGTTTGTCCTTCTTTATAGCTGTGTAATATTATGTTGTGTATATACACCACATTTTTAAAATCCAGTCTAGTTTCAATGAGCAACACGGATGGTTCCATGTTTTTGCTATTGTGAATAGTGCTACAATAAACATACATATGCAGGTATCTTTTCTGTAAAATGATTTAGGTTTCTATGGGTATATTCCCAGTAGGTGATAACTGGGTCATACAGAAAGTCAACATCTAGTTTTAGAAATTGCCTCACTGTTTTCCAAAGAGGTTGCACCAGTTTGCATTCCCACCAACAGTGTAGAAGTGTTCCTTTTTCTCTGCATCCTTGCCAGCATTTGTTGTTGTTTGTTTTATTAATGATGGCCATTCTTACTGGAGTTAGATGGTATCTCAGTGTGGTTTTGATTTGCATTTCTCTGATGATGAGTAAGGCTGAGCACTTGGTCAAGTGTCTGTTGGCTGCCCGTATATCTTCTTTTGAGAATTGTCTATTCATGTCTTTTGCCCACTTTTTAATAGGGCTGTTTTGTTTTGTTTTTTTTTTCCCTTTTGGCGTGTTTGTGTTCCTTGTAGATCCTAGATGTTAGGCCTTAGTTGGATATACAGTTGGCAGATATTTTTTCCCATTTTGTGGGCTCTCTCCCCACTGTCTTGGTGGTTTCTTTTTCTTTGCAGAAGCTTTTCAGTTTGATGAAGTCCAATGTGTCTATCTTACCTCTTATGGCTTGGGCACTTTGGGGTTTTGATCAAGAATTTGTTTTCAGGTTTAGTTTCCATATGGGTGTCTCCTGCTTTTTCTAAGGTCCTTATAGTGTGAGGTTTTATGTTTTATATTTGATCCATTTAGAGTTGATTTTTTGTGTATGGTAATAGGTAGGGTTCCTGTTTCAGTCTTTTGCTTGTGGTCAGCAAGTTTTCCCAGCACCATTTACTGAATAGGTTCTCCCCTCCCCAGTGGTTGTTGATGGAGGCTTTGTTGAAGATAACGTTGGTTGAGAATCAAGGTTTTGCTCTGGAACCTCTATCCTGTTCCATTGTTCCGTATGCCTATTCTTGTACCAATGCCATGCTATTTTGATTATTATAACCTTATAGTAAAGTTTAAAGTGTGATACCTCTTGCTTCATTTCTTTTGCTAAAGATTGTTTTGGATATTTACGGTCGTTTATGTTTCCATATGAATTTCTGTATTGTCATCTCCAGGTCTGAGAAGAATGATGTTGGTAATTTAATGGATATTGTGTTGAATCTATAGATTGCCTTTGGTAGTATGGACATCTTAACAATGTTGATTCTTCCTATCCATGAGCATGAAATATTATTCCATTTATTCTTCTTAGATTTCTTTGATCAATGTTTTATAGTTTTCATTGTAAAAGTCTTTCACTTCCTATTAGTAAGATGCTGAGATATTTCTTTTTCGTGTGTGTGTGTGTGTGTGTGTGTGTTAATGGGATTGTGCTTTTATTTGGCTTTCTGCCTGCTTTTTGTTGGTGTATAAGAATGCGACTGTCTTTTGCACATTAATTTTGTACCACAAGACTTTGCCAAAGTTCTTTATCAGTGAAAGCAGGTTTCTGACAGATTCTCTTGGATTTTCATGGTTTAGTATCATGTTGTAAAAAATGAGTGATAACTTCCTCTTTTCCTATTTGGATACCCCTAATTTCCTTGTCTAATTGGGCATATTTTTATTTTAAAATGGTTTGGTTTGAAATGGACATGCCCAATTCACTGCACATTTTCTACAGTGTGGACTTGTATTAAGTTAGAATTAACTTGAGAATGGTGTTTAGAAGGCATAATATATGGCTTTGACATTTTATAATTGAGAAGGAGTATATTTTACAAGAAGGTGGTTACTTTTTGCTTGTAGGTTTATATAATGAGATCATCTAACTTCAAGGGTTATATAAGAAAGAGCTTATGTAGATGAGTACCTTCTGTGATATCTATTATACCTTCTTCAGAGAATTTATGAAGTCATGTTCTATAAGAGTGTCCTGTATCTTATTATTAGTGGGGATGTGTCCCAAACATATTCATAGTTTCCTTATTACCCTTATCAGTAATGTTTATTATAGGACTGATACTATATACTCTTTAAGATTTCAGTAATACCAAACTGAGTTCATTTAAAAATGCTTTGGATGATACCAGACAATATGAGAGGCTTTGCAACATAATCTGTCAAACAGAAAGACAAACTGAAAAGATAAATGGTAGAAAATAATCAGGTTAGTATTTGTGTGATACAGAAGCAAATTTCTTAGTCTTCAGTTAAATATGTCAGCATTATAATGCTATGATTTTTAAAGCTAACATGACATTGTAATATTTATCAAACTTTTAAATATAAAAGCTTAGAAATCATCCTTCTCCAAGTTGGACAGGTGTCTATTAAAGGATACTGTATAGCTGAATTTCTATACTTTAGGAGAATGAAAATATCGGGGAATCCTCAAATAGGCAATTAAATCAAGACATACAAAATGAACTGGCTAGACTGTTTATTAGATACCCATATAATGCTTGGCTAGATGGCCAGCCCTTGGCAGGTTTAGTTAGATATATTCTGTTACATTGGTTTCTATTTTGATTCTGTGTAGATACCTACTACAAAACACAGAAATAATTTTTATATAAAATATCATCTTTACTAATTATTTTATATCTCAGGTGGATATGTATATTATATATTGAGAATTAATTTCTAACATGAAAAAGAAGAGTTTTCACATGCTTTTTTTTTTGTATTTACTTATTTATTATAAAGATGTGGGGTACAATTCAGAGTTAGGTATACAAATATTGATCATGCAGGTACCCTTGTTGATGAGGTATGCCCCTCCCTCCCCTAGCAGTTTCCCTCAACTGCCAGTCCCAACCCGCCTTCCCCTGACAGTTTTCTGCTACTGCCAGTCACTTTCTTATAGCATATAATTGTTCAAGGTCACCTTATGAGTAAGAACATATGGAACTCAGTTCTTTGTTTCTGTGATAAATCACTGAGTATGATCGACTCCAAATCCATCCAATTTGCTGCAAAGTCCATATATTTGTCCTTCTTTATGGCTGCATAATATTCCATTGTGTGTATTTATCACTTTTTTTTAGCCAGTCCAGCTTCGATGCGCAACACGGTTGGTTCCATGTTTTTGCTATTGTGAATAGAGCTACAACAAACATATGTGTGCAGGTATCTTTCTTGTAGAATGATTTGAGTTCCTCCGGGTATATTCCCAATAAGGGAAATGCTGGGTCATATGGAAGGTCAGTTACTAGTTCTTTCAGAAATTGCCACACTGTCTTCCAAAGAGTTGCACTAGTATGCATTCCCATCAGCAGTGTAGAAGCATTCCTTTTTCTCCACATCCTTGCCAGCATCTGTTGTTGTTTGTTTATTAATGATGGCCATTCTTACAGGGGTTAGGTGGTATCTCAGTGTGGCTTTGATTTGCCTTTCTCTGATGATGAGTGAGGCTGAGCACTTTTTCATGTGTCTGTTGGCTGCCCATATATCTTCTTTGGAGAAGTGTCTATTCATGTCTTTTGCCCACTTTTTTTTAAAGGGGCTGTTTGTTTTTTTCTTTTCAGTGCGTTTGAGTTCCTTGTAGATCATGTTAGGCCTTTGTCAGATATACAGTTGGCAAAATTTTTTTTCCCATTCTGTGGGCTGTCTCCCTGCTCTCTCTATGGTTTCTTTTGCTTTGCAGAAGCTTGTCAGTTTAATGAGGTCCCACTTGTCTATCTCCCATGCAGTAGGTTATAGCTTTACTCCCTGAAAACAAGATGAGGTTAAAAAAGGGAAAAGAATGGAGCAGGGAATGGGTGGAAGAGGGAGATGGAGAGAGAGAGGAGTAAGAGGGAAAATAGACAAATGTACTGACTAACAAATGAAAAGAGACACAAAGACAAGACAAGTAAAAAGAAAAACAATAATAACTACAAACTAACCAACAACCATACGAAAAAAATAAAACATACAATTATGCAAACATACAAGCTATCCAACCTCCTTATTAATTTGCTATTCCTCTATGCAAAGATGGGGTCTACAGAAAAAAAAATAGAATGAAGTCAGTAAACTCACAGAACCAAAGCAAGTATGTAAACATTATTACTAAGAGTAATAAGACAGAGAAAACAATATGGGTAAGACAAACAAAGAATTTTTAAAAATTTAAAACGGGGAACCAAGCACACTCTGAGACTTTTCCTTTAGGTCCAATGTCCTTTTACCTCTGATTTCTAGCTGTCTTTGCAGGCTGGTAGATTTGGTCACAGTTAAGGTCAGTTGTCCCTGGCCTGCTGTGGAGGATGGTTCATATCTGTGCTGACTGCCGAGTCTGCCACACAGATCTGGCCTGTGTCTATTTAGCAAGGGGAAGGAGCTTCGGCCCTTCCCATTTTGATGTTGTTACCTTAGATCCCCAGCAGGTGGTGCTGTTCTCACCGCTCCAGTTGATCTTTTTTCCGCAGCAGCTGGAGACTGCCAGGCAATGCAAGCTGGGCGGGGCGGAAGTCAGAGGCGGCCCAGCATGGGAGGGCGCGGGCAACAGTAGCCATGGTTGCAGCCGCTGCCTCATGGTTAGTGAAAGCAGCTCCACAAGCCTGGCTCTGGTTGAGGGGTAGGGCATGGCAGTGGCAGCAGCAGTGTTTGGGAGGCTTCACGATCTAGAGCCGTGGGTCGCCTCAGGCATGGGCAGGGCGACAGTGGCTGGGGTGGCATCAGCAGCTGCTGCGCGGTTGAGAAGTCTAAGGTGGTTGAGGCGTCCGCTGAGCACTGTTTGGAGAGCAGGCTGCCAGCAATGGGACCTGCACCCCCCCGGGGTGGGGGGAAGCTAGAGTATGTGTGTTCTCTTTCGCAGAGGGTCTCACAGACCAAACTGCCCCATCACCATCTTGCCGGAAGTCCCAACTGCAGACTTTTAAAACACTCTTTAAAAACTCTTATTATAAGACGGGCTCAGTGGCTCAGCCTGTAATCCCGTGCCTTTGGGAGGCTGAGGTGAGTGGATTGCCTGAGCCCGCAGGTTCGAGACCCGCCTGGGCAGTGAGACCTCATCTCTGCAATAAATCAAAAAAAAAAAAAAAATCAGCCGAGCATGGTAGCGCATGCCTGTAATTCCGGCTACTCGGAAGGCTGAGGCGGAAGGATCGCTGGAGCCCAGCAGGCAAGGCTGTAGTGGCCGTTCGCGGCCACTGCACTCCAGTCTGAGCTACCGAGTGAGACTCCAACTCAAATAAAAAAAAAAGTTTTATTATACAGACAAGCCAAACTTTATCGGATAAGCAAAATATCTTGTTCATATTATGAAAATAGAGAAGAAACTATAGTGTAAACAATAATGTATTTGGAGAGACTTATCGAAAGGCCAAAAAGACTTATTTAACTTGGCCACCACTCAGTATTTTTTTTTTAATTGTAGACGTGTGGGGTACAATTCCGGGTTAGATATACAAATTTTCATTATGCAGGTACCCTAATTGATGAGGTGTGTCCCCCACCCCCTGCAGATTCCCACTGTTGCCAATCCCACCTCTTCCCACCCGCATCCCCCTGCAGTTTCTCACTACTGCTGATGATTTTCTTACACTGTTACAATAATTGTTCAAGGTCCCCTTACGAGCGAGAACATAATTCTCAGTTCTTTGTTTCTGTGATGGATCATTCATTATTATAGACTCTGAGTCCATCCAGGTTGCTGTGAAGTTCATAATTTTGTACTCCTTTGTGACTGTATAATATTTAATTGTGTATAAGTATCTAGTCCTGTTTCGATGGGCAGCACAGTTGGTTCCCAGTTTTTGCTATTGTCAACAATGCTGCAATAAACATATCCTTTTCATAGAGTGATTTGAGTTCCTCAAGGTATATTCCCAGTAGGGGAATTGCAGGATTGTATGGAAAGTCGATTTTTAAATCTTTCAGGAATGGCCAAATTGTTTTCCACAGAGGTTGTATTAGTTTACACTCCCACTAACAATGTAAAAGTGTTCCCATTTCCCTGTATCCTCTCCAGCATCAATTGTTTTTTGAGTTATTGATAGTGGCCTTCCTGACTGGAGTTAGGTGGTATCTCAGTGTGGCTTTAATTTACATTTCTTTGATGACCAGTGAGACTGAGCATTTTTTCATGTATCTGTTGGCTGCTTGTGTGTCTTCTTTTGAGAAGTGTCTATTCATATCTTTCACCCACTTTGTAATGGGGCTGTTTGTTTTTGTTCTTTTCAGCATGTTTGAGTTCCTTATAGATCCTAGGTGTTAGGCCTTTGTCAGATAGATAGTTGGCAAATATTTTTTTCCCAGTCTATGGGCTGTCTCCCTGCTCTCTTAATGGTTTCTTTGACTTTGCAGAAACTTGTCAGTTTGATGATGTCTGTTTTATGTCTTATGGCATGGGAACTTAGGTCGTTGGTCAGGAATTGGTTGCCAGTTCCATAAGGGTGTCAACTGCATTTTCTAAGATTCTTATATTTTGAGGTTTTACATTTAGGTCTTTGATCCATTTAGAGTTGATTGTTGTGTATGATGATAGGTAGGGGTCTTGTTTTAATCTTCTGCATATGATCCACCAGTTTTCCCAGCACCATTTACTGAATAGGTCTCCTCTTCCCAGGGGTTGGTGGTGGAGGCTTTGTCAAAGATGAGTTGGTTGAGAAATTGAGGTTTTGCTTCTGGAATCTCTATCCTGTTCCATTGGTCTAGATGCCTGTTCTTGTACCAGTACCAGGCTGTTATGATAATCATAGCTTTATAATAAAGTTTAAGTTCTGGAAGTGTGATACCTCCTGCTTTGTTTCTTTTGCTAAGGATTGTTTTAGCTATTAGTGGTCATGTATGTTTCCATATGAATTCTTATATTTTTGTTTCCAAGTCTGAGAAGAATGCTGCTGATAATTTAATGGGTATTGCATAAAATTTGTAGATTGCCTTGGGTAGGGTGGACATTTTAACAGTGCTGATTCTTCTAATCCATGAGCATGGAATATTTTTCCATTTGTTTGTGTCATCTTTGATTTCTTAGAGCAGTGTTTTATAGTTTGCATTGTAAAGGTTTTTCATGTCTCTGGTTAGGAAGATGTCAAGGTATTTTGGTTTTTTGTGGCTATTGCAAATGGGATTGTGCTTTTTATTTGGGTTTCTGTTTGTTTAATGTTGGTGTACAGAAATGCAACTGTCTTTTGCACATTTAATTTTTACCCTGAGATTTTGCCAAAGTCCTTTATCAGTGAAAGGAGGTTTTTGACAGATTCTCTTTGGTTTTCAAGGTATAGGATCATGTCATCTGCAAAGAGGGATAACTTCCTCTTTTTCTATTTGGATACCTCTGATCTCCTTCTCTTGTCTGATTACTCTAGCTAGGACTTCCAGAACTATGTTGAACAGGAGCGATGAGAGTGAACATCCTTGTGTAGTTCCACTTTTCAGGGAAATGGTTCCAATTTCTGTCTGTTTAGCAGTATGCTGGATGTGGGTTTCTCATTGATGGATCTTACTATTTTGAGGAATGTTCCATCTATGCCTAGATGTTCATTTCAAGAAGGGGTGCTGGTTTTTATCAAAAGCTTTTTCATCATCTAATGATTTAATTATGTGGTTTTTGTTTTTACATCTGTTGATTTATTTAATTAAGTTTATGATCTTGCGAATGTTGAACCAGCCCTGCATCCCAGGGATGAAACCTATTTGGTCATGGTGGATGATGTTTGAGTTGTGTTGTCGGATTCAGTTTGCTAGAATCTTGTTGAGGGTTTTAGCATCTGTTGTCATCAAGGATATTGGCCTACCATTCTCTTTCTTTGTTGGATCTTTACCTGGTTTAGGTATCAGTGTGTTGTTAGCTTCATTAAATGATTTGGGGAGAGATCCGTCTTTCTCAATTTTCTGGAATACTTTCAATAGGATTAGTATTAGTTCAGCCTTGTATGTTTTGTAGAATTTTGCTGGAAAACCATCTGGTTCAGGGCTTTTTCTTGTAGGTAGTTTTCTTATAGCATAGTTAATTTTCTGGGATGTTATTGGTCTATTTGGGGTCTCAATTTTTTCTTGTTTCCACCAGGGAAGGTAGTGTGATGTCAGAAAGTCCTCCATTTCCTATAGGTTTTCAAGTTTGTTTCCATAGGATTGTACAGAGAGGTAGTCTCTGATCATCTTTTATAGTTCTTCAGAGTCAGTTGTAAATCGATCTTTTGTATTTCCGATTGTGTTTATTTGGGCTTTTTCTCTCTTTTTCTTGGTCAGTCTAGCTAGGAGTCCATCAGTCTTGTTTATCCTTTTAAAAAAGCTGCTTTTTGTTTTGTTTGCTTTTTATATTATCTTTTTGTCTTCTGTGTCCCAAATTTGGGCTTCAATTTTGGTGATCTGGATTCTTCTGCTGATGTCAGGGTTTTAGTGGTCTTGATTTTCCAGCTTCCTTAGTCTGTTAACTTGTGGTCTTTCCATTTTCATGTGTGTTTGTAGAGATATGAATTCCCTTCTTTCATGGCATCCCAGAGGTTTTGGTAAAATGTTTCTTCATTTTCATTTATTTCCAGGTGTGTTTTAATCTCTGTTTTGATTTCATTGTTGACCTAGGAGTTGTTTAGCATCATGCTATTTATTTAGTATACATGTCTTTGTGAGTTTGGGGGAAACTTTGTTAGTTGTGATATTTGTTTTTATTCCACTGTGTTCTGAGAAGGTACATGGAAGTATTTCAGTCTTATGAAGTTTGTTTATACATGATTTGTGGCCGAGGTTATGATTGATCTTAGAGTACATTCCATTTGGTTATGAGTAGAATTTATATCCCATGGTTTTTGGGTGACATTTTCTGTAAATATCAAGTAAGTCCATTTGGTCAAGTGTCACATTCAGGTTCCGGATCTCCTTTTTGATTTTTTTGTTTTGATGATCAGTCTGTAGTTGTGATCGGGATAATTAAGTTCCCAGCTATGATAGTGTTAGAGTCAATATCTTTTTTAAGTTTACCTAGAAGCTGCTTTGTGAAACTTGGTGCTCCTATGTTGGGTGCATATATGTTTAGGATGGACATTTCTTGTTTTTAGATTAAACCTTTTATAATTGTGTAGTGACCTTCCATATCTTTTTAAATTCTTGATAACTTAAAGGGTATTTTGTCTTATATTAAGAACACATCTCCTGCTTTCTTTTGTGTTTGTTCACCTGAAATTTTGTTTTCCATCTTCTTACTTTGAATCTGTGAGTATCCTTTCTGGTGAGGTGAGTCTCTTGGAAACAATATATTGTTGCCTCATGATATTTTATCCATTTTGGCATTCTATGTCTTATCGGTGGTGCATTTAGCCCTTTCAGAGTTTATCCCTGTAATGTGGCTCTTACAGAATTTGTTATTGTTGTTGTGACTGATTATTTGTTTGTTATCTTTTGATTGGGGGGTTAATTCACATGTGTTTTCAGTCTTTTTCCTGAATTCTTTTGAAGGGCGTTGTCATTTTTTTTTTCCTTTCTTCTGTGTTTAATACTTTCTTAAGTATTTCTTGTAGAGCTGATGTGGCTAATTCTGCTGCTATCCTAACTGGTCTTTCCCGGTAGGTAGTCTGACCTTTCTCTCTTGCTGCCTTTAGGATTTTTCTATTATACCTACTTTGTGTAGGCGAATTACTGTGTGTCTAGGAGTCAGTCTTCTCATTTATTGTCTTGTGGGGTTCTCTGAATCTCATGTGTTGAATGGTCGTATCACTGATGAGATAAGGAAAATTTTCTTAGATAATTTCATGGAATGTTTGTTCCAGGATGGTCTCTGTTTCTCTTTCTGCCTCAGGAATTCCAATTAATCCTAGGATCGGCCTCTTGAAATAATTGCTCATCTCTTGGATGTTTTGTTCTGTTTTTTTAAAGCTTCTTTTCTGTGTTTTTAACAGTTTGGGTTAGTTCCACATTTTGATCCTCAAGTTGTGAGATTCTTTCTGCTTGGTTAATTTTTCTTTCCATGCTTATCTGTTTGTTAGTTATTTCATTTAGTGTTTTCTTTTTTGCTGTTATCTCAGTTATCAACTCTTTCATTCTTTCCTCTTGTCTCTGCTCATTTCTATTCTTGCTATAAATATCTTGATATCAGGGTTTGTGGTTTCAGATCAGTCATTTTGTGGGCACTTCGTTGTTTGTATTTTGAAGTCTATTTTCTTGGTGGTTAACCTCCCAGAGGTCTGTGTGAAACTCATATTCTTCCACTGATTTTTCTTCATTTGTGTAGCTTTTCCTCCCCCCCCCCTTTTTTTTTTTACCTCCTCTTTAATTCTGTTCTAGAATGGGGGGTAGCTTTTATTTCTGTTTGCTCAATCTCCTCTTCTTCCTTATGTAGATCCTCTGGCTTTGTTCAATTATGAAGCTGGACTGTGGCGGGGGAATGTACTTTCTGCAGTTTTGAGATTTAATTGTGGGGGGAGCTGTGATTCAGAAACCATCTGCAGATCCCAGTATTCGCTGACAGGTGTTTGGAACCCCTGGAACCTACTTCCTAACACCTTATAATCTGTCCATGTAGTGGAGGTATAGGTTAGCCCCTTGAAAGCAAATTGAGGTAAGAAAAAGGAAAAGAATGGAAAAAGGAAGGAGGAGGATAAGAGGAAGGTGGATAGAAGACGAGGGAAGACAGGCGTGCCAACTAATAAATGAAAAGATACACCCACAAACACAGAAAAGATTTTTAAAAAATACAGTCAATCATAACAAACACACAAATCAACAACCCCCACCCCCCCCATTGATGCACTGTCCCTCAAAAATACCCTTACACAAACAGGATGTCTTAAAAAACAGCATTAAAATAACAGAAACAAAGTAAGTACAAAAATGTAATCAAAAACAGAAAGAACGAGAAGAAGAAAAAAAGTAAAACAAGTAAAATTTTTAAAAACAAAGACAAGCCAAACCAAAAAAAAAAAAAAAAAAAGAAAATCTTGCTCTGAGATGGTTCCTATAGCTCCAACTTCCTTTCACCTCTGGTCTCTAGCCGCTTCCCTCTGCTCTCATTGCATGCTTATAGGATTGCTCTCAGCATGGGTCAGATGCCCCATGGACTACTGTGGGAGGAGGGTGGTTCAGATCTGGACTCACCCGGCTTACTGCTGCTGCTGTCAAGTCTCCCACTCAGGTCTAATATGTCTGTGCTTGTTCCAGTGTTGGGTAGGGTCGTCTGTCTCTCTGAGTGTGATGAAGAGATAGCCTCTAGGTTCCAGGTTGGAGGCTGGGCAGCACTGGGCAGGCAATGCAGGTCTCCTCCTGGTCACAGAGAGTCTTTATGGTCACTCAATTTTGCAGCGATTCTCACAGTTCGACCTTTTCCATCACCATCTTGCCGGAAATCCAGTAATGTTTTTTGACATCCAGCATTCCAATTAAAAAACTGCTCAATAATTGTTGAATGTTTGTTTCTTTAAATACTATGCATTTCCCCCATTATTGTTTCTTTAAATACTGTGGTACATATACACAATGGAATATTATACAACCATAAAGGAGGGCAAATATATGTACTTTTCAGCAACCTGGATGGATTTGGAGTCGTTCACACTCTGATTTATCACAGAAACAAAGAACAGAATTCCATATGTTCTCACTCATAAGAGGACCTTGAACAATTATAATGCTATAAGAAAGCGACTGGCAGTAATAGGAAACTGTCAGTGAGGGGCGAGGATTGGCAGTTGAGGGAAACTGCTAGGGGAAGGGGGAGCACACCTTATCAACAGTGGTACCAGCATGATCAATGTTTGTATACTTAACCCTGAATTGTACCCCACATCTTTATAATAAAAATTAAATCTAAATAAAATAAGTAAATAAATAAATACTATGCATGTCCCCCCCATTATAGTTTCTATTAATTTGTATTTGAAATCTGGATTGGTAATTAGATTAAACTTTATATAACAAATGTTTCTTAATATTATACTGAAAAAAGAAACAATAGGCAAGGTGTTTTCAATCATTTGTCCAATATTTATATTGACTATGTATGTTCCATAAGGACAAAGTATAGTTTCAATTAACTTAGTCTGTCATTATGCAATTGTGCTGATATGGTGCTAGCTACTGCTTACAGAATTGAAGTTCTTGCAATAAATAAAATAACATTCAGTTCTTCCAAAGAATTTCACAGCATGATATGGTGAATAAATATGAATGTAATTAATTATAAGTTAGGGAGACAAACATACATCCTATTATGTTCAGAGCAAGAGGTAGAGAGATTTGTTTTATTTTGGTTTTGGTGGCAAAAAGAAGAGATAGCATATTTGGAAAGCTTTCTAAAAGAGGATATACTTGATGAATTTTAGATTTGGATAGGATTTGATGAAAAGAAGGAAGTAGAGTCTTAAGACAGAACAAGGAAGGGAACTGCAGTAAAAGAGTGCCAAATGGGTTGATAAAACGGTCACTAGTCAAATCTGGAACATGGGATAAGAAAGAGAGATGAAGAGCTAAAGAATGAGCTGAAACCGTGCACTGATTGTCGGTTACTAAAGACTGATAGAACAGTTTACTTTTCTTTGAAATGTTTCTTTTAGGCTTGGAATTCAGCTCTCATTTTACTGGTTTCCCTCGTAGTTGTTTTCTCCTCTATTTTATAGTGTTTGAAACTTGAAAATAAAATTGGATTTTTGTTTTTGTTTTGAAAGCAACAAGGTTTTATTGTAAAATGGAAGTGCACACTCAGTGTGGGTGGGTGTACTTAAGAGAGTGAGTTGTGTTTAACATTGGTTTTTGATTTGCATAAATATCATATGCACACTTCACAAAATTTGAGAAAATCTTAACTCATAAAACTGATCAATTCAAAAGATATTGTAGAAATGCATATTCACTTAATCTTTGAGTTGTCTTTGCAGAAATGAAAAGTTTCTATATTCAACAAATTGAATTGCTCTTGGAAAAATATTTTTATAAGTATACACTAATCAAACTGAAAACATTTTGTTTTAAAATTTTTGTTATGCCCGCGGGTTCGAGACCCGCCTGGGCAGCGAGACCTCATCTCTACAGTAAATCAAAAAATCACCCGGGCGAGGTAGCGCATGCCTGTAATTCCGGCTACTTGGAAGGCTGAGGCGGAAGGATCGCTGGAGACCAGCAGGTCAAGGCTGTGGTGGCCGGAAGTGGCCACTGCACTCCAGTCTGGGCGACAGAGTGAGACTCCAACTCAAAAAAAAAAAAAAAAATCTCTCATGGAGTATGGTTATGTCTTGTGACTTCACACAGACATGTTTTAGAAAACATTTAAGGCTGGGCATGGTGGCTCATGCCTGTAATTCCAGTATTTTGGGAGGCAGAAGTGAGAGGGTAGTGTGAGCCCAGGACTTTGAGACCAGACTGGGCAAATTTTCAAGACCTCGTTTCTACAATAAATCAAAAAATAACTGGGTATGGCGGTGCATGTCGGGGTTCCACTTG